>NW_019396517.1:166331-182391 GCF_000591075.1 Eurytemora carolleeae
GGGGAGTGGGAAGGGGGAGGGGGTACTTTTGTAACCCAACACCCTGGTTCAGTTAGTGAAGCTAAGAAATGTGTGTTCCATCTCGAGTTACAACTTCATTAACCCTTCATATCTGCTAAATAGACAACATGAAGTCAAATTTTAAAAAAGTTTTCAACGTCAAATAGTTGATTTATTTTAAGTTATTGAGGCTAACAGTTAAAAATCTTCAAAATATCAAAAAATTGAAATACAACCTTTCTTCGTTGCTTTCATTTCTCTGTGAAAAGTAATTGATTAATTGATTGATTTATGCCAAAAGCAACATTTTCAATTATAAAGGGACAGGAAACGCGTTTTCAAGTTGTCCTCGATTAATGCATATCCGATTCCCGAAGATACCTTAAAAAAACTTTGTCTAATCAGACATAAATTAAATATTTATGTTTTTTGAAAACTGTACTTTCATTAGTGGCTTCTCTGCAAAAGTGACTTGCGAAATTCCTGATTCAAAAACATTGGAGAAATTATTAGGTTTAAACACTTTTTTGAACTAGGAAAAGGACGTTAGCTTCCCCACATTATTTATCATTAAGAATTAAGTACCTTTGAAAATCCTTCATGCCCCCTTTTTTAATGGAGGGTCACTTAAAATTACGCCTACAGTCCCTTTAAGGTCTCATCGCAGTTCTTATAAATTCTACACCAAGTTATAATTACTTAATTAGAACTATTAACAAAATCATTCTGAACACTCAGTCTAGTCTCTCTAGAACTAATTAAAAGTTTTGACCCCTCCCTCCTCAATTTCNTAGATAGATAGATAGATAGATAGATAGATAGATAGATAGATAGATAGATAGATAGATAGATAGATAGATAGATAGATAGATAGATAGATAGATAGATAGATAGATAGATAGATAGATAGATAGATAGATAGATAGATAGATAGATAGATAGATAGATAGATAGATAGATAGATAGATAGATAGATAGATAGATAGATAGATAGATAGATAGATAGATAGATAGATAGATAGATAGATAGATAGATAGATAGATAGATAGATAGATAGATAGATAGATAGATAGATAGATAGATAGATAGATAGATAGATAGATAGATAGATAGATAGATAGATAGATAGATAGATAGATAGATAGATAGATAGATAGATAGATAGATAGATAGATAGATAGATAGATAGATAGATAGATAGATAGATAGATAGATAGATAGATAGATAGATAGATAGATAGATAGATAGATAGATAGATAGATAGATAGATAGATAGATAGATAGATAGATAGATAGATAGATAGATAGATAGATAGATAGATAGACGACTATAACCTATTATGGTGGTAAGGAAGACAAAATACATGAAATACACGTAGTTCAAGGAACACTGATGGGAGACAAGAATATACGTGTAAACATTAGAAGATAGATAGATAGATAGATAGATAGATAGATAGATAGATAGATATATAGATAGATAGATAGATAGATAGATAGATAGATATGACATTTCACCAATTGCCCCTGTTTTTTTCTTTTATATTTTCGTATTCCCTATCTCCAAGAAGGGGCTCGGGCCTCCTCAGAATATACAGGTAGGTGCTGGCACGCTTTAAGCTAAAGAAAAGTATTTAGAACTGCTTGAGGGGTGTTTCAGGGTTTAAAGAGGAAATCATTAAATCCAAACACAAGTTAAACCAAGCTTCTTCGTGGTTTGTCTTAAAGGGACCTCAGACCTATTTTAAAGAGACCCTCCATGAAGATCTATCATTTTCAAAAGTGGCTTTAATTCTGCTCCGTAAACAATATAGAAAATTATCAGAACTAGCCACTTTTTTGAAGCTTGAAGAAAACGACGATATCTCTCACAATATTGATCAGATTAAGGTTTCAAAGGTACCGGTGTGAATCGAGTTCCTTATTTTTAAAGGGACCGTTCACTTTTTGAAGGGAATTTTTATGACGACAGTTTCTCTTTAAACATAGAACATTTGTTTTAATAAACACCCGTTTAGATACAGTTTAGCAGTTTGAATAGATTCTATACAAGAGGAACTATTTATTGCATGACAGTGATCAACTTATTTTTTCATTTACTAATTATTATCCCAATTAGAATAATTTGTGATATGTTGAATGTATGTATCTTAATGAATTTATAAAACATTCTTCCAATCCCCATTCCCTATTCCCTTGGCACTTTTTAAAATACTGGAAGAAAAATATCCAAAAGAAAATTTTCTGACGAAATTGTTTCCCCTAAATTCTAAAAGGGATTTTTATCCGTCTGACGTCTCCTCTTGAAAAAAAGGCAAAATGAAGAATCCTATTCTAGGATAAAAAAGAGATTTCTTAAAATCTTTTCTTCTTTTAATTGTTAAACTATCTGAGACAGAGAACTGAGAGCAATTCTAAATATTGGAATGCATAAATGCAGAAAATACAAAAGTACAATATTTTTATTGACTGATTCTAAAATAATGCTTATTTTGTGGTTATAGCTTAGAAAGAGAAATAAAACAGCTGTATTTAGGGTGTCCCAGTCAATATAGTCCGGCGGCCGGCACCCCCCTGACTAGGAGACAAAATTTGAGACAAAAATAGACATTTTTAAAAAAGAAATACATTCTCATAAATCCGCAAATCACTTTCATAGAGAATAGTCAATTGTTTGATGGAAAAACATTGATATCTCTTACATTAATATGCAGATAAATGTTTAGAGAGGGTACTGTTGTGAATCAGATATGTAACTTTTAATGGAGGATCATTTGAATAAACTACTAAAAGAAAATCTTGTCACTCCTGGGCCAAAAATAATGGTCACTTTTAAAGAAAAACTTGGCCAAAAAATGTCACTCTTAAACGCAATTATGTCGCTCGTGGACAAAAACATGTCACTTTTAATTTTCTACTGAAAGAAATTTTGTTATTCCTACGAAACTAACTACGAAACTAACAAAATCTAGCACTAAATGAATGAAAACTCAAGACAATATTCCCACGAAGCTTCATCAACTTTCCTTAAGGTTTAAAACTAAAACCAGGTCCATGGAGCCTGGAATACGAAGAAAATAATTGCGTTTTCCACCTGTATTATCACATTTGTAATTTGACATACATAGGACCCGCACTTGTTTATGGATTTGATGGATTGCACAGATACAGCAAAGAAAAAACGTATAAATAATCTGTTCAAACTTTTTGTAAAATAAGACACACAATTATGCTTTAGCCCTATAGAAAGTTAAATCAGGGTTTGTTACAAAACCCATTTTTTTGGAACATATATAAAATAATGAAAAAGTTGAAAATTATTAATTATCAATTTCATTTTTATTATTTGTAAATTAGAAAGGTTTGATTTTAAAAAATTATGCCTGAACTTTGATTAAATATTTAGATACAATATCTTTCTAGCATATAATATCTAAAATTTATATAATTTTACCGTTTTTTATATCCTAATAATTTTCACTGTTTTTTATTCTTTTAGTCGTTATCTCAATTTAGCAGAGAGATAAAGAGATAGTTTAAACGAGTTCAGATAGAATTAACAGCGAGAGCTTTCACGTCTATATGGAAAAGAGACTCAGACTGGGCGGAATATCTCCGAGTACTGACTGCTGAGCTGCTGAGTAGAAGTTAGAATACGGTTTCTCAACCGGCGACTCAGGCTGCAGTTCCGTCCCGGTCTGACGATACGCGGACGATATTCTGTGGTTAGGCCGATGACGTATAAACACAAGTAGGGGAAGGGGAGGGGATTTAACAAAAACTGGAGTAATTAATCAAAATAATAAATAATCAAGGAAAGCTTGCTTTATAACCTTATCTACAGACATTGTCAAACGGACATTTTAAAGGGACTGTAAGCCTAATTTCAATGTTTTTAAATTATGAAGTGGCATCTTGATTCACAAAGGTACCCTTCTGATAAAGCATGTTTGAGATATTCTTATTTTTCTAGCTGAAAGTTGATTATTTTCCACTTTGGGTTATCTAAATATTGATGGGGTAATGAAGGCAATTGCCAGAATTCTACATTAAAACGCTTGTGTTGATTTTATTAAAATTCCCCTAAGTTAAGTGATTTTTACATTTTTACATAGCGTAACATTGTATAGTTTAAAATCAATAAAACACTCCCCTGTGTTAAGTAGAAATACTTTATATAAACACGCAACCAAGGATTTAGTAATACGGAGAGTGCTCGTGAAAATTACGAAAAATATTTTGGAACTATGGATACAATTAGGGACTATTATTTTACTACAAAACTAGTTTAAAATTAAATGGATATCTGAATACTGGGAGTACACTACTAACGAGAGTCAAGCAAGGGCGTATACAGGAAACTTTTTCCAAGGCCAAGAGCTTATCTCCGTTGGGGATTAAAACCCCCTCAAAAGTTGGGACACATAGTTTTCACTTTTCCAAGGAAGGGGGGTGGCTCAGCCTCTAAAGCCCCCCCCCCAAATGCAGTTTTAAAAATATCTATTCTTTGTTCTTACCTTACGTCTTTTATTTCTAAAGAAGTAAATTTTTTTTTGGTAATTTAACTAATTTTGAAAATATACATAGGCAATATTCACCATTTTTAAGGTAAAAACAAACACAAACTTTACTCTTATACGGATATAAGGGTTCCAGGTCAAATTTTTGACAAATCACTAGTTCGACTTTGTGACCTCATAGCTCTTCTCATAAAGATTTACGCATAAGAAGGAGAAAATTTACAAGACCGCAGCATACTAGAAATTCAAAACTTTTTTCATTTCACGAGATCTTTCAAATCTTCTTAATTTTATCAAAATGAATTGAGTTTTTGACACTATGAATTCTGTTAGATCAATAAATCTAAGTTTGAAATATCAAAGGTTTACCCAATCAGGTTGCAAAGCAAAGCAGCTTAGTTTAATGTAGCTGCACCGTTCAAAACTGTTACCCTGCACCGTTCAAAACTGTAACCCATATGAAGGACTAAAAACTCTTCATAGTGAAATCGGTGATTTCTAAAAAGTATAATTTTCTAGTAAAAAGTGACACCAACACTGTGACTTGGATGGATGTTGAAAGATTGCATGGATAATGAGCACCAAGCCATCATTGATCATTCATCAATTCATCCCCTTGTCATCTATTCACCATTCATCATTCATCAATTTATCCTCTTGTCATCCACTCATCAAGTCATCCACTTGTCTCCCATTCCTTATTCATCAATTTATCCTCTTGTCATCCATTCATCAATTCATTCTCTTTTCACCTATTCATCCTGTCATCCCCTTGTCATCCATTCATCATTCATTAATTCATCCCCACGTCATCCATCCACCATTCATCATTCATCAAACCATCCCCTTTTTCATACATCCACCATTCATCATTCATTAATTAATACCCTTGTCATCCATCCACATTCATCATTCATCAAATCATCCCCTTGTCATCCATCCACCATTCATCATTCATTAATTCATACCCTTGTCATACATCCACCATTTATCATTCATTAATTCATACCCTTGTCATACATCCACCATTCATCATTCATTAATTCATACCCTTGTCCTACATCCACCATTCATCAATTTGTTAAATATCTAAAAATGTTCCCAGAGGTCAAAACTTTTTCGTTGTAATCCCTGGATCAAGCAGTTATCTTGTTTAATCCCTGGATCAAGCAGTTATCTTGTTTAATTCTAAGCTACGGATTAAATTAATTCCTAATATCACTGGTATCTTGCAAGAAGAACTAAAATCATTGTCCTCTCTAACATAATAAGTTGACACAATTGATAAAGGTTCCTATAGCGTTGTTAGAGATTAGCAAAATTTAAACTCAACAGTTTTAACCTACGGATATTTTGAGACATACATTAATAAAGGATTAGCCACAAAGAGAGTAGAAACTCGAACGACGACCAGAAACTCTTTAAAAATGTTAAATTTGGTCTTCCGTTTTATGTCTTTTTTCTAGTGTTATGTAATTTATTTGTCTATGGAACGAAAGAAACAAATGCATGGCTCGAGGCAATAATAAATGTCAGTTAAAAAACTGAATAAATTTTGTAAAGTTGTCTCATCTTTTGTGGGTAACCCTGTATAGCAGCTGCAAAAACTGCATTTTCAATTAAAATAGGGAATGACGAGTAACTATACTACAGTCATTAAGATGCAGTTTTGTTATCACCTCACAAAAAGCTTTTTGTCTCCGGCGCATAATAGCTGCTAGACAAATGTCAGGCTTAGTCGGCACTCAGCAGGGAGAAAGTTGGTTTCTTAATTTCTTCAGTGTCTGCAAGGAACTTATAAAGGGATTGGTCATCTATTTCAAAATGGATGTGGTGTCCCATTTTTTCTTTAAATGTATATTACAAGAAGATATTTATTTGAGTAGTAACAAATCAAGAGAAACGTTTCTTTAATAGAGTGGTACAATTTACTATTGTACCCTTGGAAGCTTTGTCTCTTCAAGAATGTGTTTGATGTCCATGTTTATATATGTGTTGTTTCAAATGTGGTTTATCGATAAATGTGACTTGTGGATTACTTCTCCAGGTACAATGGGAGGAAATTCTGAAAATTAAACACTTTGGAAGCTTGAAAAACCACGTTATCTTCCACATTGTTGATCAGAGAAAGATTTAAAGGGTACCGTTGTGAATCTGAAATGTCCATATTTTTAATGGAAGATTACTTGAAATTACAACTATCAGTCCCTTTAAATTCATGGAATTCATTTATAAGCATAAACAAATGAATTTTATTTTCCAACGAAACTGTAGTTAATAATATTTGAATAAAATTTTCAAAAATATTTAAGCTATACATCATAATGCATTGTATGGTTTAAGTTTATCTATCATATCTAATATGTAATATCTTTTCTCCAACCAGCGATGTTTATACAATTCACATTGGAAAGTCCAAACGGGAAAAATTTATAAATCCATGAAGCCAGCGTCCGTCTCCCTCTCAAATTTGTTTTAGTTTATACTTCAAACATAAATATATATATATATATCCAATATATAAATATATAGATATATCCGTATTCCCTATCTCNTTCAATCTTCACACATGTGCAATTATTTTCATAAATGTTTTCTCTCCAACAGGGGGAAAGTTTTTTTTACTTAAAAGACTCAAAAAGAGTCAAAATTAATGACTGAAGACTAAAAATCTAGATTTTTAACTTTTCACACATTATAGTTTATTAAGACAGATATTTTTCCTGTTTTGCACTAGAGTTTCTTTCCCTTAAGCATGCTATTGAGAAGCTATTCTGAAAATAGGAACAAAAAATTCCAAAAATAGAATCAAAAACATCAAGATGCAAAGCACATTTTTATTTTCTTCTGAGTGCCTCGAAATCCTAGGGGGGCGAATGTCCCCCGCCCCCCCTGTATCCGCCCCTGCTCTCCAAAAGTACGAGACATGTTTCTTAGATCGCACTTCTAGATTATTATTTGTTTAAGATGGTTTTGGTGAATATTTCTGTCTTACTCACAGCTAAGATATAAAAGTCATAAAATCATTGGTTATTGTTTGGTTGTTGTAGCGTCCATTTTTGCATGATGTTGAGGGCTGTTGTGATACGAGGTTATCAAAAAACAAAAACAAGTAAAAACATAAATGTAGAGAAGCATTTTGAAATACATAGATTTAGGACTGGTTCTTGGTTTTGATATATGCGAAACACGTAAAATGTTGTACCAAGCAAATAAATGCAATAAGAATTAGGGGGGAAAATAAATTGGATTACTTTAATTGAAAAGAATTATATGCAATACTAGCTGAAGGGCCCGGCGTTGCCCGTGGAATTTTTTTAAAAAATTAGAGTTTTGCAAAAAAAAAAAAAATTTTAGAATTTTTTTAGTCTATGTTACCCCCAGGGTACCCATGAGTTCTCTCAAAAAAATTCAGTCCATTTGGTCCAGCCGTTTGGTCGGCTATTCGCAACATATATACGAATGTCTTGTCTTATTATATAGAAATACGATTTTTTGTGTGAATGTAATTTCATTGCTTTGATAAAATCGTGCTATAATCATCATTTTTTTTAAATTTTAATATTGGGTCTTTGTCTTGTTACGGGATTTTAACATTTTTCAAGGAACCGCCTGACAGAAGAGCTGCTTGCCTGATTCACAAAGGTCACGTTATAAGTTTATCTTAAAAAGCGTAGAATTAAAATTATGTTTACAATTCAGCCTCTCTTTGTTTTCTGTTCATTAAAATGTACTGTGTTTGTTTGTTTGTTTGGTGTTTGTTTATTTGTTTGTTTGTTGGGTGCTTGTTTATCTTTTGGATGTTTGTTTATTTGTTTGTTTGTTGGATGCTTGTTTATTTTTTTGTTTGTTGGATGTTTGTTTGTTTGTTGAATGTTTGCTTGTTTGTTGGATGTTTTTCAGTTTGTTTATTTCTTTGTATGTTTATTTGTTTGTTTATTTGTTTTTTTAAATGTTTGTTTATTTGTTTGTTTATTTGTTTGTTTATATGTTTGTTTATTTTTTTGTTTATTTGTTTGTTTATTTGTTTGTTTGTTAGTTTGATTGTTTTATTTTCTTTGTTTATTTGTTTGTTTGTCTGTTTATGATGATAAGGTATCTTATCTATAAATTTTAATCATTATATATTTCCTATCTCTCTCATGCTTAGATTCTAATTGTTTATCACCCTGTCTTTGTTTAATGTCTATAGAACAGTAATTAATGTCCTTTTTATGTCTATCTTTCTATTTATTTATCTCTTTATCTATCTATTAGTATCCTTGATTGGAAATTTTTAATTTACGAAATGTATGTATTTAATCCTTATACAAATCTCTCAAAAATGTAAACGAATTTGTCGTTATTATTCATGTAAACTATGTTGTACAATTTAAATAATAAGACAATAAATATTTAGATCTCAAAAAAATTTTCATTTGTTTCTTATAATTTGTTTATTTTAGTAAAGTGCTATATTTCCTGAGGAAAATTATTGTAAATTTTTGTTTTATTAGTTTAAAAAAACGCATTATGTGATAGAAAAATGTACAAAAATTTTATTTGTTCAGACGGGAAACATTTTGTTTATAAAATTCCCTTTTAAATTTAATGTAAAATTAAAAAGTGAAATACATATAAAGATATGCATGATATATATTTATATATACTTGATATATATATGATATTTATTTTTATATATATTCCTTCTGTATACTACTATGCATATGCAGGGTTTTCCACAAAGGATGAGACTTCAGAGACGAATTCAGTTATAAAATTCATAAATAGTTTCTTGCTTTGGCAAAATATAGGTTTAACCCTGAAATCGGTAGAATTAAAGAGGTTTAGGATGTCATTGAAATGTCATCCTTTGCGGGTAAACCTGTATATAGTATAAACATTAAACAATGTGACAAATGTATGTTAATATATCTATCTATCGAATATTTTGATTTCTCTGATAAATTCTTCTATATCCTAGTTGATTTTTCTACTTGTTTATGTGTAGTCTACAGTCTACACCATCTGTATTTATGACAATCAGACTTATATAATAATGATCCATTAATCATATTTATTTATAATAAGTATTTATATGTGTCCAGTCAACTAGAAGAAGATTATCCAATTATTTTTGTTCTTGAATATTTATTAGTGATAAGGTTTACAGGACGCTTTGCGCCCATCTTTAAAATCACTCCTGTATGTCGGTCCATTAGCGCCTGATCCAATTAAGGTTCAATCATGTGTTTGATGTCTATTCTGAACCAATAGAAATAGTATGGCGGTATAACATCTAACTTTCCATCTATCTCATCATCTAATTAGAGATACAGAATCCTTCAATCCGCGCTATCAGTAAATGGAAATATTTACTTCTACTGAAACTGTGGGGAAATAATTCTAGTTTGTGTTTCTGATTTATATTGTATTTTCAAGCCTTTCGTAAAGGAATTGAGTTTTTGCCACGAGCTCATATTTTCTAATCCATCTATCCTTTGCAACCTGACGTTGTTAACCTTTTATATTTCAAACTCAGACTATTTAATCTAACAGAATTTATAGATTGAAATATCAGAGGTCCACAAAATCAAGTTGCAAAGATATAGGGATTAGAAAATCAGAGTTTGTGGCAGAAACTCAACTCCTTTTGAAGAAAAAATGTTAAACGTAAAGTTGTATAAAATTCGTTAGTCTTTTAGTTCTATTTCTCTGTTTGTTAACTTTCTCATAGTTTTCATTTATTTCTGGAGATTTTATTTCATTTTCTTATACAATATACATATTTTCAGTTCTTTCTTTGTTTAAAGTATCTATTATCCGATAAAAGGAATAAATAGGAGTTTAAAACAATCCAATAATGGGATTTATCAATCATAGAATAGTTGTATCAGCTTTTTATTTCTATACCTAGGATAAACTGTATTTAATAAGATTAAACAAGATTAAACAATCAGAAATTCGGTTTATTTAAAGGGACTGTAAACGTATTAATTATAAGTGATACTTCATTTTAAGATTCAAAATGGTTTCCTTTAAAGGGAGAGACCGGCTATGTAAGGTAGTTAAACTGAGTATGCAGTGTTGTGGACCAATTCTTTAGGATTCATTTGAGACATATAAAACATATAAAGATTATCTCTTATCATCGAAAATAAGTAATCTTATTCAATTATTAGTTTCTTTAATCTCTCTTTGATTACAAAGATTTTCTGCAGAATTTCTGGAATTTTTATTAAAAAGACGACATTTGAAGAATTTGAAGAAATCTGCGAACAAATTCATAGAAAATAAGAAATTCAATATAATGATGAAGACAAAATAATTGATTCTGACATTGATTTATTGACATTTTTTTTTTGAGAAATATGTTCCTAAACATCTAAATAGTATACTTTAGTATTTTTACTATATTTTTCGTCGTCGTTGTTTAATAATTTTTTAAAAATCGATTCTGAAAACGTACCCTCCAAATTCATTATTTTGAACGTCGACTTTGCACTCAAACTCAGTAATTATCCATCGTGGAAAAGTTTTATATGTCTCAAATGAATCCTTAAGAATTTGTCCACAACACTGCATACTCAGTTTAACTACCTTACATAGCCGGTCTGTCCCTTTAAACTTTTATCTGAGTTACAGCATGAGGAACTGAAACGAAGAACGTTTTACTTCATTGTCTCTTGTACATAAATTCGTAAGTTACTATTAGAGAAATCACCAGAAAAAAATCTAATTTCAAATAGAAAAACATTTATATCTCACAACACAGGTGTAAAGGTTACCGTGAATCATTTATGTCACTCCAAAAATGGGGGGTCACTACAATCTTCAGAATTTGAAACTTTTGAACAATAACCATCTATAAGAAGGCTAATCATCACCCGTTATTGCACACTCTTTAAGATCGCACGTTCAGAATTCAAATTAAGCACGTTTAGGTGATTTGAGCACTTTTCAGGCCTTATCATACACTTTGCAAGTTTTTGTTTTACAATAAACAGGGTTTTCAGTTTTTCATTTTCAAATTTGTTATCCAATGTGCACGTTTTAGGTTCGAATCAAGTACGTTTAGTCATACATCCAGATATAATGATGAGAAATATTATAGAATAAAAATCTCATCTATATATAAATTTGGCTTGTCTGTTTGTTTGTTTGTCTGTCTGTTTGTATCCAATAAACGTCAAAACGGCTGAACCGATCGGGCCCAATTTTTTTGTGGGACATCACGTGACCACAGGGAAGGTTTATGAATGATAAAAATTTTAAAAATGTGTTTTTAAGGTTTTCAATTTTGTAAAAAAAATCTAAATTCTTGAACATTTTTTTCTTCTGTGTTTTAAAATGTAAACAAAAAGAACATGTTCACAATTTAAATAGAAGATGGGCGCGAAGCGCCCTAAAAGCCTAGGTAATTTAATAATTAATTCCTTTGAAATTTTAGGTTTTGAAAATGCCCAAAAATTAATAAATCGAACCATGCAATGATGAGCGCTGATTAGTATCTAAAATCAGCGTTTTATAGACACCCTGTATAACGTTGGTTGGTTTGCTTTGAACATTGAGCACACCTTCAACGTAAATTCAGCAAAATAAGAAAAAAAACACTCCTCTAAGCTATTCATGACGTCATTGCTGTTTATTATTTTATTAGCCTGTAAACATTTATTTGTGGTTTAGTATACTATAGGACTCGTTGGACGGACAGTGAATTACTGGTTTAATTGATGAATTAATTAATGATGTTAACAAATTATTATAATACCCAGCTGCAGTGTATTGTGACATTAGCGCTTGGTAGTCATTCCCACTTCTGCTAATTTGTCCGTCCTTATAGTTCATGTGTCCGTCCTTACAGCTTGTGTGTCCGTCCTTACAGTTGTGGGTCCGTCCTTACATTTTTTGTGCGTTCGTCCTAACAGTTTGTGTGTCCGTCCTTACAGTTTGTGTGTCTGTCCTTACAGTTTTTGTGTCCGTCCTTACAGTTTGTGTGTGCGTCCTTACAGTCGGTGTGTCTGTTCTTACAGTTTGTGTGTCCGTTCTTAAATATTGTGTGTCTTTCCTTACAGTTTGTGTGTCCGTCCTTATAGTCTGTGTGTCCGTCATTACAGTTTGTGTATCCGTCCTAAGTACTTATAGTCGGTGTGTCCGCCCTTACAGTTTGTGTCTGCGTCCTTACAGTTTTTGTGTCCGTCCTTACAGTTTGTGCGTCCGTCCTTACAGTTTGTGTGTCCGTCCTTACAGTTTGTGTGTCCGTCCTTACAGGTTGTGTGTTCGTCCTTACAGTCTGTATGCCCGTACTTACAATTTGTGTATTCTTCTTACAGTGTGTGTGTCCGTCCTTACATCCTGTCTGTCCGTCGTTACAGTCTGTCTGTCCGTCCTTACAGAATTGTGTGTCCCTTCTGCAGTTTGTGTGTCCGTCCTCACAGTCCGAATGCTCAGTTAAGAGTGATTCACAACAATACCCTTGAAACGTCTTTATCTGATAAAAAATGTGGAAGATATTGTCGTTTTTCTGGGTTTAAAAGTCTTAAATTCTGATAATTCACATACTTTTTCCTGGTATAGAAATACGCAAGTAATTTTTGTAGAGATACCACATTTGGAAATAATCAGTTTTCAAAATTATAAACCTTGATATTTAATTCAAATCAAATTTAATCAAATCTGATTTTATATTACTTTATATACGAGAAACGTTCAATAAGTTTCACATAAAATTTTTCAATGGTACTTCTATAGACATCTCAGCCCTGTTCATCCCGATTAATTTGCTCTGGCCACAGCTATTGTCGATCAGATGTTATACTGGACGCCATTAGCTTTCTGCTGGAGCCCGTTTATGTTGCTTGTCACAGCCAAAATACCTCATCTGTAGACTCAAACTTTATCCATTTACGCGTATTCTAGAGATTTTATAACCTTAAAAATTCAAGGGAGGCCGGAGGATAAGCTTTTATTGTAGAAAGGCTCCTTGAGGGGTTCTTAAAGTTTTAATCTACGTTTTTATAGTAAACAAATTAGTATTTTTTCCTAGGGCCTCTTTTAAACAAATGGTGTCTAAATCTTTTCCATTTCGAAATCTTGCTTTACAACGTTGTATGTGCAGTATCATCGCAGAGATGTCAAACTCATGATCTCATCGACAATCATTAACTAAGAAGCCTTGTGAATTTGAGTTGAGAATTTTACAATTGTGTGGACTATTTATGGGGTCTTCGTTGCGTATATATAAGGAGAAAATGGTTAAAACGCACCATGTCCTCCTTTTATATCCAACAGATAGAAGACGAACTAGTAGCGATCAAAACCTAATTCAATTCGGGATCAGCTTATAACCCCCTTTAAAGGCTATACCGGCCCCATAGCCTCTTGGTTTCTTATTTTGATCCTGAATCCTTCCTTGGTATTCCAGATGTAAAATATGTATCCTCATATACATATCAAATCCCCAAGTTAATCCCAGGAAGAAGAACTAAAGACATACAGAGATATAAATCTTTATATGTGGTCATAGACATATAGAGATATAAATCTTTTGCAATGTTTCTGTTTATAAGATTTGCGTTTTTGATGTTTTTTTAATTTAAATATCGGGGACAGTCGATCATCTTTAAATTGAAATAGAAATTTTATAAGATTAGAAATTCCTAATTTTCTGAAGGGGAGTGTGTTCAAAGCCCAAAAAGCTTCCGCTGTGTGACTTATTCTAGGCAACCCCATCAATAGACGAATAGTTTTTTTTTGCGATGATTCTATCTTATCAATATTTTTCTTTAAAGTTACGAACCTAATAATATGTTGTAAATATGCAATAATAATAATAATAATATGATAAAGGATACCATCTGCTTGATTGAATGGTTGGATCAAGGCCTGGTTGCATAATCTCCGTGCATTATTAGGTGTGTTGGCTTTAAAATCAGCAGGGGATGATTTCACACCTTAAAAATAAGATAGAGGGTAATAGCGAGGCATAACCGACCATAAAAAAACATCAAAAAAGAGAAATATAATTTTTTTTTTAAAAAGTTTCTTTTCATTATCAGGTTTCAAGTATAAAGCAAAAATCTCATTGCAACGGATGTACATTTTCGTCCTGAATTACTCTTTCGGAATGTAGAAATAAAAGGGATTGGCTTGATGTGTGAAAAATGCCACCTCGCGGGGCGGAAAGAGGGTGCGAGAAACAAATATATAAAAGGGGAAGGGGGGTGATGGGGTCATACAAAGAGAATAGAATATATGTTAGAGGGGAATTTACTGGAAAAAAGTTTAAAACGGCCATTTTGTTGTACTGTTTCCATATTGCAGGTATACTTCACATATTTATGCTATATAACCTTTTGGGCCCTGGAATAAAACTTCTATGCAAAAGACCTAAATAAAAGATGGCAGCAATTGTTATTGAGTTTAATTCTAAACATATAATAAAAGCATTTTTGGCCATAGATTTAAACTAACTGTTTTTTTCTGAAAGAACCCATTGAAGATTTAAAACCTAATCATTGGTTAAAGGGTTTGTTCAAGTAATGACCCCAATGTAAAGATGGCAATGTCCGATATACAACAGTACTATTGAAAAGATAACGTAATATTTCTGACTCTAAAAGTATTTGATACTGATAATTTCTCAATTGCTTCATTTCAGCAAGAAATGTGCAAGTCACTTTTGCAGAGAAACCGCAAATGAAAATAAACAGTTTAAAGAAACTATGACATGGATAACTAATTGATACTTAAGATTAAATAAAGCTATAAAGGTATGCCGAATTGTAAATCGGGCATTACCATCTTTGCACGGAGGGTCACTTGAAATTACGCTTACTGTCCCTTTAAGCAAATTGGGCAAATCGGGCATTGCCATCTTTTCACGGAGGGCACTTGAAATTACGCTTACAGTCCCTTTAAGCAAATCGGGCATTGCCATTTTTGCATGGAGGGTCACTTGAAATTATGCTTACTGCAGTCCCTTTAAATAAAGAATACAGGTAGGGTGGGAAAACATATTATCTTTTTATTTTAAGCCACAATTAGTCTGTATAGATCCCCCCTACGGTATTAATAATTTATCATCTAATTTACAGGAAATCAATTTCTGCAAAAGTTGATTTAATGTTTCTATTAGGGCGTATGCAATATATTATTGAAATGTGGGTGGATTTTGCAAATTCTAAATAATAAATTACAAACTTTTAATTTTGCAACAAAGTATGCAAAATTATATATGAGGGGCCAGACTATATATAGATTCTTAAAAGAAGGGGGGGATTACAATGATAACATGTGTGGGTTGGGGGAACATTCATTATATGTTTTCATAAATATAACTTATCAATTTGTATTTCATGATCTCCCCGTATAAATCAGCCCCCCCCCCGGCCCCCCCTTTATTTTTCTTTTGATCTTTGCTACCAACGCATGCCCTTACCCCTTCCTTCAAATTAGAGAGAATTCCTTAATTGTCTTAACCCCCCCCCCTCCTCCCTATACATTGATTAATATAATACTTTTTAACCAATGTAAGTTTACTGAGAGTTTTTTACCTTT
>NW_019396517.1:182974-183434 GCF_000591075.1 Eurytemora carolleeae
TAGATCATCTAGTCCTGTTTGTATACTGCCGATCTATAGATCATCTAGTCCTGTTTGTATACTGCCGATCTATAGATCATCTAGTCCTGTTTGTATACTGCCGATCTAGATCATCTAGTCCTGTTTGTGTATTGCCGATCTATAGATCATCTAGTCCTGTTTGTAAACTGCCGATCTATAGATCATCTAGTCATGTTTGTATATTGCCGATCTATAGATCATCTAGTCCTGTTTGTATACTGCCGATCTAGATCATCTAGTCCTGTTTGTATACTGCCAATCTAGATCATCTAGTCCTGTTTGTATACTGCCGATCTAGATCATCTAGTTCTGTTTGTATACTGCCGATCTATATCATCTTGTCCTGTTTGTATACTGCCGATCTATAGATCATCTAGTCCTGTTTGTATACTGCCGATCTAGATCATCTAGTCCTGTTTGTATACTGCCGATCTATAGA
>NW_019396517.1:183715-206006 GCF_000591075.1 Eurytemora carolleeae
AATGGATTATTTTTAGACATTATCATGAATAATTAAAAGAATGGATATTTTTTTGATAAAAAATTGCATATGGTAACTATATGTGTATTTTTTGTAAGCAAAGCAAGATTTGACATGTGCATTGTCAATTATATACGAAACATGACGATATGTAATCATTCATATATGAATATTAGGGTATATGCATCAAATGTGCTGTGACCCATGGTTGAGTTTATAATCATTATATATATCAATGTCAATCAATAATGGGTATAATGCATTGCAGATGATATTATTCTGTTTTCTCCCAGCAGAACTCACAGATCAGGTTTTCAGGAAATCGTAAAAATTTATGAACATTTTGCTAAAGCTACTAAACTGAAATTTAGTATAAATATTCGAATAGAAAAATGTAAAACTAAATGCCTTATTTTTCTAAAGAAAGGGTTAATTTTAATGAAATAACCCCAATTTTATTGTTGATTTACCTTTACCATTTGTCAACGACTTAAAACATTTAGGAAATGTTCTGCAAAGTAATAATTCATTCACCTAAAGATTGCAATACAACACGAGCTATTTTCATTTAAAAAATTCAGTCCCTTAACCAAAACTTTTATTCTAACAATCCAGGTGTTCTTTTGAAACTGTACTATGTTTATTGTTGTAGTTTAATGGATCTATAGTATTTGGGACTTGAGTTCCCAATGTGTTTCAAAATTGTATACACCATGGAATACTGCTGTTATAGAATTCTTTTTAATGTACCTAGAGATACGCATAGGTACTTGATTGAAAATATTTCACAATGTTTACATGTAAAAACTATGTTTGTTAAAATATTATAGCAAAGGTCGTCCTACTCCAATCTTAACTACCTGGGCCTTCCTGTGTATACTTAACATCCACTGTATGGGCATTTTAAACATGTGGGAACTATCCACATGTGAACATTCATTCACTCATTATCAAACAGAACAGTGAACTACTTAGTTAGTTAAATATGTTTTAAAATTATTTGTTTTTGGTTATAACCTACAATATTTCAGAATTATGTAAGCCATCATTCACACTGGACGACATGTCCAGAAACCTCTACTTTTATGGCTTTTTTCGGCTAATGTAAATAAGTTAATTATTTTTGATTTAAAATTCTTTACTATTTTGAATTGCTTTAAAAATAATGCCACTTAACCAGAATAAAATAATAAGAAAATTCCTTCATTGTCATTTGTTGTATCAATGCAATTTAAACAAACTTTTTCATATTCAATTAATTTTCTTTTATCCTTTCTATGTAATTTATTGTATTTTTGCAGGTTTTAACTTTTCTACATCGATGTTAAAATTTACTGAATAAAGTCCTGTGCTAAAGTGTGACGTTTTATTTCAACAATGTTAGCTAGTAGATGTGTGTCTCTCTATAAAACTATTGAAGCAAGTTCTAAGCTTTGCATTAGATTTCTTTCTAATTTATGCAAAAATGAACTTAATTAACACAGTTCTTGGCAGAAATTTTTTCCCATTGCAAATGACTGTTTTGTAAATCTTAAAAAAAGTTAAGTTAAGAAACAAATAAAATAATTTGATGTCCAAGCATGGAAGAGTTCCGATTTTACAAGAACTTTTAAATACAAGAATGAATAATTTATATGTTGAAGGATTCAATGATTCCGTTTTAAGTGAAATGATAGGTATGTTATATAATGAGTAATGATCAATGTCACCTATTTGTGCATAATTATCTTGATATTTTTCTTTTTTTTTCTTTTGTAAAACTATTTATTTAAAATGTTTAAACAAAATTAAACTACACCATTTATATATGTATGTATATCTTTGTGTGTGAATAAATCTTAAAATATAATATACAATACAAATACTATAATAGTGTAACTGTAAACTGAATAATTGTTTTAAGACGTTAAATAAAGAAGACACTGCAAAAAACATTAATTTCAATAGACATAATTCTGAAAATGGTGCTATTGGCTAAAATATTAGCTCAAGCAAGATTTTCAAAAATTGTATAACTATATTTTTAATTCTGAGTTTCATGAAGAGTTGGTTGAGTTGAGGATGTGCAATGTGCATACTATTATATATGTAGTCCCAATTCAACGACTTTGCAGTCCTGATAAGCAGGGGCGTAGTCTGGAATTTGTCCAGGGGGCGCTTGATTTTTTTTCTTTCCAGGGGGGCTCAGCACTCGTTCGGGCCCAAAAACCCCCTTGAAATCCATAGATTGCACTGGTCCTGGGAGGGGGGGGGGGCTAACCCCCATACCCCCCCCCCTGAAAACGCCTCTGCTGATAAGTCAGTATAAGTATTTATATCTGTAGTCCAGGCATGTACACAGGAAGGGGAAGGGGGAAGAAAAAGTATATGGAAAGAATTTTTTCCCTCCCCCCTCACTGATCCATAAGTGGCTCTTTTTTATTTAAAGTGATGTCCCCTTTGTAGCCCAATGCAGTAGCCCCATTATAACGTATTTATAGTTCTGTATTATTCTCATGAGTAGTCCCATGAAGAGAATAAAGTCCTCCATCATCTTTATTCTCCCAAACCCACTGGGATTTAAAAGGTCTTTCAATTTCAACACTTTGGATGCTTGTGTGTAAGTAAAGCATCATAAGTGTAATTTGAAAGCATCAAAAACAACACTTCAAAGCATCAAAAGCAAAAAGCAAATCAAATTTGATGCCTTACTTACTCTTTTTGAAAAATTTCCAGTTAAATTCTGACTGAATGGGCAAAGAACTAGGAAGCATTGATTTTCATTGTGCTAATTTTAGATGGATTTAACACCACAAATGTTTCCTGATCAGTTGTAAAACAAGATGAAAGAAATCCTTCATTTTTCTGGTCAAAAATCATTTTTGATGCTTTAAAGAAAAACCTAAGAAAGGGTAAGTTTTGGCAAGAGCCCCCCCCCCCCCCGCCTCTTTTAGAGTTAAAGACTCAGGGATATCAAAATTGCCAAATTTCTTAATAGTTCGCTGAAAATGGCAAATAGTTAATAGCCTCAAGTTAGAAGTTAATGGACTCTAAGTCACTTTTCTAAGGCTGAACTAAAAAGAAAAGAATCAAGGGGAATTCAAATCTGAATAGGAATAGAAAAAACATTGATATAAAATGCTTACTTTGACATTATTTTTGACTAAGCAACAAACATTGTGACTAAGAAAAGCGACTTAGAGGTGTGACTTAGAATCTGTCATGAACATTATCAAGCCCAGAGAAAAACTGAGACTTGTGTCTTAGTTAAAAGGTTTTCTTTAAATATTTAAAGTCACAACAAAATTTACCAAGAAAAACGTGACTTAGACATGATTGGGATTGAGAAGGTGTTTTTGTGACCCAAAAAGTGTCTTAGTCACAAATTGGTCTGAAAAGTAAGACTTTGAAATTATTGTGACTTAGAATGGGCCTTAAATATAATTAAGCCAGACAACTTAGATTTAGGCATAAATGTGACTGAAACGGTGTTTTAGACCTTATTAAGACTTAAAATTGTGACTTAGAATGGGGTTTAAAAACAATGAAGCCTAAAAAACATGATGTACATAGTTTTAACTTAGAATTGAGTCTTACAATGTGTCCATGACATATTTGTTTCTTAGAATTGTGACTTAGAATTAATCTTCACAATTGTGACTTAGAATTTTGACTTAAGACATGATTTGGTCTCAGAAGTATGAATGTAACTGTGACTTAGAACTATGATTTGGAATATGTCTTACCATGACTTAGACATGGGTTTGAGTTAGAATTTGTCGAAAAGTTTTGACTAAGAAAAGTGTCTTAGACATAATTATGTCTTATGAGTTTGTCTTTAAATGGTGACTTAGAATGAGTTTTAGTCATAGTTGTGCATTGGAATAAGTCTTAGAAACTTTATCAGACATAATTTGGTCTCAAAAGTATGTTTTTTCTAAGTTGTGACTTAGAATGAGTCTTAGACATAAGCATGTCTCCAAATTAAGAATTTTTTCGGAAAATTGTGAAAAATTAGGCAAAGTTGTGACTTAGAATTGTGACTCAGATAGCCGTCAATTTGGTCTCAAAAATATGATGTTTATGTAATTGTTACTTAGAATATGTGGCCATCAAGTTGTCCCTATACTTCCACCCCATTATTCAGTACAAAATATGTTAAAGATATTTCAAAGGGTTTTTATATTCCAAAATAAAAGAATCATTTTTATCAGAGAAAAGCGGGAATTTTACATACAGTGAAACCCTTAATAACGAATACATCGAAAGAATTCATCAAATGTCGTATTCTTCACTTTCTGATTATGGGATGTTGCAGATTTTTATTTAGTTTTTTAATTAAATTATTATATGGAACTCTTTAAAACTGTTCCTGCATATTCATGGCTATTTATTTATTTTCGCAAATACTGAAATTTACGTAACATAGTATAAAACTCATTGAAAAATTGTCAAGACGACATTGAATAAATTCTTCCGATGTATTCGCTATTAAGGGTTTCACTGTATCTTGACAGTTTTGATGCTGTAACATTTTTAAAAATGGAACATTTTTGATGCTTTCCAACAATTGAAATGTATTTAAGAGATTTCCAAGGGTTGTGTTATGTTAGGTTACGCAAAGCACCTTATTTATCCAAGCTTTAAAACAAAAATCAATGTGAATTTTGCCAATTTATACTTCTTTTTCTGACTGTACTTCTTTTTCTGACTGTTCATAAGCATCTTATTTTATTTATAAAATAATTGAGATTATGTTTGATTGATTGATTGAGTTAAATTATTCGAAACAGACTGACTTGCGGCATTCTCTCCGAGACGACACTGGAAACACATCAAAACAAAAGGCTAAAAAATTAAGTTAGAAGAACGAACATTCAAATGAAAAAAAATAATGACAACCACCAAGTTTGAAATTTACGAGTATAATATATCTTCCTAGCCGTGCTTACTTACTTGAATTGCAGCTGAAGGTCTAAGGAAGGGACAGACATCGTAATTCGTCATGCATTTCAACGATTCCAACCCTATAGGTAACAATAATAGTAAATACATTATATTACGGGTCTGTCCCAGTGAACGATTTTTGGACCCACCGTGGCCGCAGCGCTCGGCCCCCTAGCCCATCCTAGCCGCAGCGCTCGGCCCAGAAAGTGTCTTAACTAACCTAACCCGTGGCCGCAGCGCTCGGCCCCCTAGCCCATCCTAGCCCCATCGCTCGGCCCAGAAAGTGTCTTGACCTAACCTGAGCCTAAATAATGCTAAATAAAAACTAATTTGGTCATGTACAAAATTGATGGGAGGGGGGGGGGGCCAAAAATTGTTCTCTAGGAAATTACCAAATTGGTTATCGTGGGCCATAGCGCCCGGCCCCCGAGCCTGTCCTAGCCTCGCGGTGCTCGGCCCTCTAGCAGCAGCGCTCGTCAGAAATTGTCTTAACCTAATCTGATCCTAAAATAATACAAAATAATAATAACTTTTTCTAAAGACTGTGGTCATGTACAAAATTGAGGGGGGGGGAGGTAAAAAAGTCTTATACCTAGGACGGACCCTGTACTTTTCAAATGTACTATACTTTATATGCTCTTTAAAACTTTACTCTACATGTATATTGTGTACATATGTATTAATTATTTTCAAAATATATCGATATGGATATCAAAAGATGCGTCTCAAGCCGCTGAATACTATCAAACATATAAATTTGAATATTGAATTGTTTGTTTTTATATGACTCAAATTTTCAATACAAAAACCATTTTTTTTAAATAGGTTTATTAATATACAAATCCATTTAAATCAACTTTTCTGAATTTTCGGAAAAGGATAGAAAAAACAGGAAACTTATCAACAAACTAAAAATTTTAAGCTTGAAAACCAGAAATGAACCAAAAATTTACAGAAACGGATCGAAAAACAGAAAACCGACTAACAAACTGGAAATTCATAACTTTTTTTTGAAAACCGAAAATGAACCTAAAATATGCGGAAACGGATCCCAAAAAAAAGCAAAACGACCAACAAACTGAAAATTTATAACTTTTCTGAAAACCGGAAACGTACCAAAAATCTGCGGAAACGGATCGGAAAAAAAAACAGGAAACCAACCAACAAACTGAAAATTCATAACTTTTTTTAAAAACCGGTAACGAACTTAAAATATGCGGAAACGGATCGAAAAAAAGGAAGCCAACCAACAAACTGAAATTTTATGCCCTTCTTTCTATGCTTTTAGGGGCCCATCTTCTATTTAAATTGTGAACATGTTCTTTTTGTTTACATTTGAAAACAAAGAAGAAAAAATTTTTGCGGATTTTTGAAAAAAAATTCGCGGATTTTCAAGAATTTAATTTTTTTTACAAAATTAAAAACCTTTAAAACACATTTTTACATTTTTTAAAAAAAATTTTATCATTCATAAACCTTCCCTGTGGTCACGTGATGTCCCACAAAAAATTTGGACCATCGGTTCAGCCGTTTTGACGTTTATTGGATACAAACAGACAGACAGACAGACAAACAAATAGACAAGCCAAATTTATATATAGATATAAATAAACTGTACAGTACACTGTAAATTGTGCAGGATGCCTGCAGGAGCGAATGCAGAAAGATGGACTGGGGTTTCCTGTTTACAAAGAGGTCACAGCTATCGGACAGGATCATTCCAAGGAATTTATAACTCAGGTAGACTTAGTTCTTTGTACAGAAAGTCTCTTATATTTTGGCAGAGAGAGAGAGAGAGAGAAAGGATAGGGTGGTTTTCAAGTAATTCTAAAGAATATATTGTTTGATCACATGTCGCCCCCCCCCCCCCTTATTATAGCATTATTTAACTTAATTTTAATCATTAATTGAATTTAAAAACACTGATAAATGAAAGCTCTTAGTTTAATTATTAAGTAGTAAAATATATACCTCAGTTTTGTGTAGGTTAGTTTAAGCAACGGATTACTGGCAGAGGGCAGCGGAGCGACCAAGAAGGCTGCTAAACATGCCGCTGCCAAGGCTATGCTGAACATTCTTGACGGCAAAGCAAAGGTGGATTTTCTATAGTCAAAGTATTATCCTTGATAATTCTTAATAAAGGATTTAAGTTATGCCTCTGGTGAAAAATGGACAGCTTTTCGACCTTATTTTTTGTATTAGTCAATTTATTTTTTTCCTTCAAAATTACATTTAAGATTCAAATTTATCATAGGGGGGGGGGGTGGTTGTGGTTTAGAATGATATTTAAGAGCTAGATGCTCTAAAAAGTAAATTTAAATAAATTTTCATGGATTTAACGTTTTCAAATTTTCAGGCGGTAACTAATGATGTTCGTGAATCTATCGATCACGGGCTGGCGGCGCTGCGTGGTGACGCTGGTCCAAGTGGGCTGGATTTAGGAACCGGTTCCAGTGTTGGCAAACCGGTTCCAGGGAACAGTTCGCTTGCTTCGTCGCCGTTCTTCTTAGATTTAACACAACAGGTATTTTTACCTCACCTGATGCAAGAAATTTCTTTAAAAATAATGAATTGCTGGCTCAAAATTTGATCTTTATCAAATCAGGAATAGGCTCAACGTATCTAAGAAAGATTAAAATATAATGATATGGTATAAAAGAAAGACTCTTAAAATCTTAATCTTATGGTAACTGGTAAGTCGGAGAAAGATGTAAAACTAAACTTCTTAAAATTAGGCCAGAAAATGTTGTCATCCTCTAAATCAAGAACATCTTCATGAGATAACAAAACTTACTTTTTCGTTTTCGTCTTAATACTGATTGGATTACTCCCTTGTTCAGAACCTTGGACTGAATGAAGAGGCTCGGATCAGAAAACAGAATAAAGAGAAGAGGAGAAAGAAGAATACGGGAGCTTACATTCCTCCGAATATAAAGGTAAAAAGATGACGTTGGATCTTTTCCGGACTTTTCGTCAAAAGTTTGGAGGTTTAAAAAATGATTAAGAGAGATAAGAAAACGGATTCCACTTATCAAATTGGCTAAAATTCTTTTTTTTTTGTTACATACGGACTGGAGCTCAAAGTTTAATATGAATGGTAAATTTTCAGTAGGTTGATTTTTAAAAGCGATTATATATATTTATTTGTAGTTATCAATTTTTTACATTGTTTAAAAGGTTTTTTTCAGATTTGAATAATGATGAATGATTTTTTTTGTGGCTTAGCTTATCACATCAAAAGCTTATTGTTGAATTAGTTAAATAAACGCATGTTTGTTAATTCTTCAGTTATGGTTGATTTGATTGATTGATTGAGTGATGATTGATGGATTGATTGATTAATTGATTAATGTTAAGGAGACCACTGTCCAGTCCTCGTCAGCCTGGATTAAAGAGATGTTGATGGAGGAGGTTAATCTGGAGATTGACCGACAGAGACTAGCCAAGGAACCTCAGGTACAGATAAGTTTCGGTCTTTTTATTGTTTATAATAATGTTTTTGTTTGTGATGTCTCTAAGGACCCTATCTAAGGGTTTTATTCGTAAGATTTATAAGACTGCCTTTTTCCTTTTTTTTCTATGAATTTTTCTATGTAAATTTTTCATGTTTTTTTTAAAAAGCTTTTCAAGGTTTTCAATTTTTTGTACTTTTTTCTTTTTTCTATTAATATATTTTTTCACTTTTTTTTCTTTTTTTTTGTTACACATTAACTAACAAAAAAGTTGTACACATCAAATTTTAATTATACAAATCATTACATGATACAATTTTTGCTCAGAATGATAAATATTTAAATCTCCTATTGTTTGTTATTAACTTGAAATACTGGGTTACCCATAAAGGATGAGACTAATGACGACCTGAAATCATTAAATCTGACTATTTTAAGGTTAAATTGAATCTACTCCTGTAAATTTTGATCTGCTCCTGTAAATTTTGATCTACTCCTGTAAATTTTGATCTGCTCCTGTAAATTTTGATCTGCTCCTGTAAATTTTGATCTACTCCTGTAAATTTTGATCTACTCCTGTAAATTTTGATCTGCTCCTGTAAATTTGATTTACTCCTGTGAATTTTGATCTACTCCTGTAAATTTTGATCTACTCCTGTAAATTTTGATCTACTCCTGTAAATTTTGATCTACTCCTGTAAATTTTGATCTGCTGCTGTAAATGCAGTCGTTTTCAAGTGTTGTTAATTATTTGGTAGAGAAATAAGCAAGGCCAAAGCTACAACCTTGAATTTAAGGAAAAAGACTGATTAAATTATGTCGTCTTTAAAGTCTCATCATTTGTGGGTAATCCTGCAAGTTTGGTATGATGTTATCAATTTCCGAAAAGTTTTTAACATTCATGGTTTTATTCTGCTGTAGATGGCCCTGCAAATATCATTAGATGCATGGTTTAATTTGTTAAGAAAAACCTCTATTAAGATAATATTCTCAGAAAAAATAGGGAAAAGCGTCCTCAGGATTTTCATTTAAAATCCCTCCGGGGGTTTAAATTTTCATCAATGACAGCCGGTTCTACATGGACATACATAATTAAGTTTATAGATTGGCGGGATTCAGTGAAAAATACATTAAATAACCCGGTTTTTATAAAGGAACGTATATTTGATGAACACTGTTAAGGCTGAGGAGATCTGTAAACTGTGTAACCTGGTGTTTATTAATGAGAAGATGTGCAAGAAGCATAAGAAGGGAGATTTCCACAGCAGGGTCCAACAGGTAATCCTCCCCACTCCCTCCCAATCCTCCTTCATTCTTCCGCCCTCCGTCTCCATCCCCGTGCACACTCTTCCCTTTCCGTCCCATTACCTCAAAACCAATCCTGGATCCTATCCGCAATAACAAAATCATTTGGGAGCATGCATCTGCACAGAAGAAATGGATCGGTAACCTGTATCTGTAAAGATCCGAATCATGTATTTGCATTGTTGCACTTAAAAAATGGATGGGGTCATAATGCGCACTGATAAAATTTGATGTAGCGCTTTTTAAACTTTTGTTTTGATTGGTAATGACAAGTTTCCTGGCTTTAATGTATAGAATGGTACGATGGTTAATATACCAAACCCGATTGATTAAAAAAATTGACAGATTTAATTGATATAACGATTAATTTAACCGATTGAGTAATTTTAGGGCGATTTTCCTGGTAAAGGTGGATTCCACTGTTTTCTCTGCTGGGTTAATTATCTTCAGCCTGAGAACCTGCTCAATCATATTTCCAGGTTGATCTGAGTAAAACTAGTTTTTTTTGTTGCAAAATTAAAGGGTTAACAGTTTTCTTTTGCAAAATAAAGGGTTAACAGTTTTTTTTTTGCAAAAATAAAGAGTTAACATTTTTTTTGCAAAAATAAAGGGTTAACAGTTTTTTTTGCAAAAATAAATATGTTAGCATTTGGAATTTGAGACTCTTGTAGTTATTTAAAAAGAAAACGATAGATTTAATTTTTTTATTTTTTCAGGCCTAATCACCAGGACAGAGCTAAGAAAGAAGGAGTTCTTAAGGAATATTTGTTTATTAAATCAAATCATATTTCTTTTACACTTGTATCTAGAAGTGACTTTACTCAATCAAGACTGGAGAAAGGCCTCATTGTTGTTTGTAATCTACTTCTGCATATACTGAAAAAAAAGATTTCAACGAATTATTTGTCAGAAATAAAAATTAGGAAATGATAAACATTTTGAAATATTTATTCTAAAATCGAAAATTTAACATGACTGATTCCGCGTATATGCATGCGTCCTACAGGGTGTCCCAATTAACTTGTAAACTATATTGTCCCTTTATTGTTCACGCAACAATCTTGGGAATTTCGGTTAAAACATTTAACACCGGAAACTAATAGTCTGTTAAATTTGGTCTACAAATAATACCAAATTGAAAATTTATAAGATTTATTGAGAAATTTATCCGTATTTCAATTTATTAAAAATCAACAAATTTCTTTATCTGTCTGATATCGTAAATTTTAAAGATACAAAGAAGAGCACTTTTTGGAAAGCTCATAAGACAAACAATCTTTTATTGATACACTTTTTGTCATTTATTAAATATTATTTATCTTAAATCAAAAATGATTTTCAAGTAGTCTCTTAATTCCAATGTTTATTGGGACACCTTTTAAAGAACGGAACTAAACTTGTTGTCTAAACATATTTAGAAGAAATATCGAAAATAATAATTGCATTTTTGAACAAATTTTTTATAGATTTGGATGGAACCGGCTCCACTTGTTCCTACTTGGGACACAATAAAGATGTTTTCAGAACTCAGGCAAATTTTATTTCTAGAATTTCAAAAAAAATTTTTTTTTAATTTTCAGATTTTTTTGTTGGAAAGCAAAAACGATATTTCTGTGAAATTTATCAAAAAAGGAGGAAAAATACTTCCTCCCCCCCTCCGAAATTTAGGTTTTTTAGTTTTTTTAAAGATGAATTGAAATCAAGAAATAAATGCCCTTTAACCCCTTCCCCTCCCCTCCTCCTACCGCCAGTGAATTCTAAAAAATATTTGAAATAGATCTATGGCTGAAGAAGAGGAAAGAAAATGGGGACCAAGGTAAGATAATATATTTCACTCTTAGGAAATCATCGATTTTTTTTCTCTGTTTTGGATGGAACATGAGGGATACCATTTTCATAAACTTAAAAAAAATTCTTCTTCTCCCAAATCGCTGCAAATCATCAATGTTTCCTTTTACTTTAACTTGTACTTGTACTTGTACTTGTACTTGTACTTGTACTTGTACTTGTACTTGTACTTTTAAACCTCAGGTCTGGAAGTAGAAGTCCGCCGAGGAGAAAGAAACCAAGAGGACGATCTCCAGGTTTTATTTTATTTCCTAATGGGACTGTTCACGTTATTCAAAGGGACCCTACATTGAGTAACATGTCTAGTTTAAAATGTTACCCATTACATCTTAAACCTTTAAAGGGATTATGAACGTAATTTAATGTATAATCTAGTTATCTGGATGTTTTTGTTTCTTTAAAATGTTTATTTTCATTTGCGGTTTCTTTGCGTTCAAGTGACAAGTGCATTCCTTGCTTATGAGAAGCAATCGATAAATTAGATAAATTCACAGAAATAAACACTTTTCGAGTAAGAAAAACGACAGTATCTTCCAAATTTTGATTAGATCGAGGTTTCAAGGGTACCGTTGTAATCGGGCATTGTCGTCTTTGAATGCAGGGTCACTTCAAATTACATGTGCAGTCTCTTTAAAGGTTCTGTTATGCAACGCGTTAAATAGAGAGACTTTCAATATTACGTCGACAGTTTCTATAAAAAGAAAATTATGAGGGTAAAAAGTAAGAGTGAAAAAAAATTTTAATCTTGATTTTGACAAAAGGGATCATGGAAAATGGTGTAAACAATATTTTAATGGAAATCATTATTCATTATATTTAAAAATCGCTGAAATTAATCCAGATGAGAGTATCATCAGATCAGACTCAACTTAACCTTACTTTTTATACTAGATGCTGATATAAAGGAGGGAGTAAGAGGAGACTGGAGATTGGGTAGAGAGAAAACATCGCGTGAAGTAGAAAGAATAAAACAAAGGAAAACAATTCAAACTTATTGAATATTTTTTACTCCGACCAATAATTTTGCTTTATGTAACTTGAAATTAAATCGATTTCTCTATTTATAGAGATAAACCAGACCCTCGTCAAAATAATACAATTAATGTGGACACGATTTTGCACCTCATGTCTCAATAGGAGAGGGAGGGGGGGGGGTGGAAAAGAAAAATAATCTTGAATTGATGTAATGTGAGATACAGAGAGCGGGAGGAAAGACGCTATGCAGAACGCCAGCTTCGGCTGAAGCGGGAGCGAGACGAGAGAATGAGACAGGAATGGAACAGGAAATTATTGGAGCGGGACGAAATGCGGGAAAGACAGCGCGAGACCGAGCGGCGGAGACGGATCAAGGAAGAGGCATACTGGAGAAAGAAGGAGGAGCAGGAGTGGTTGACCTGGAGGGAGAGGGAGGATCGACGAATGAGAGATGAGCTTGCCTGGAGGGTGAGAGAGGATCAAGAGTGGAGGGAGCGAGAAGAACGAATGTGGCGGATGAAGGAAAGTGAACTGTATCATGGGGAATCAAGCTTCTTTGACACAAAACTAAGATCTTCGAGATCTAGTCACAGAGAAAAATCTAGAACACGTAAGTCCTCCAAAAGATCCAGAGATGAAACAGATTCTGAACTTGAAGAAGGGGAGTACGTGGAAATAAAGCAGGAAAAATCAAAAAAGGTTAGTTCATCCCGCAAAGATGGTCGATCAAAAAGAAGACTTAGACCGGAAAGAGAAATGAGCGAAGAACCAGAAAGAAAAATACGTATGGTGAGAAGCCCCATCAACACAGGCAGGTTGGTAAATAAGATTAATAAGAAATATTTTTAATAAGTTTAGTTTTGAATGGTAATAATTTCAGGCGCGGTGAATCAGATCTCAGAGAAATGCTAAGAAAAAGATTTAAAACAAAATCCTCAACCAGGTCCAGGTCCAGGTCCAGGTCAAGATCTTCTTCGGCAGCATCGTCATCATCTTCTAGTTCATCCTCTTCGTCCTTTTCAGATGCAAGGTAAGTGCATTGGGGGTTTGATCAATCAGAATCGGGGTTAAAGCCAATTATTATTCCATGCTCTAGAGACAAACTAAAATGAACAATTTCATTTATTTCTTAAGTAATAATATCTTAAGTAATTATCGTTTACAGATAATCATATGGGACATAGCTTGGTTCGTTTTTAAACACTTGTTTTTGGACCTTTAATAGGTTTCACAAAAATGTCAAAAGTTTTACAAAATTGTTCTTTTGTTCATATTTTTCTTTTCTTACCCGTTGCCACATTTTGATTCTGAGAGAAAATGTATAATTTTACAAATATTTTTATTTTAGTTCCCCACCTCCCCCCAAATCTACTAAAAAGAAGATGAAGATGAAGGAAGAAAGGGGAGGAGGAATAAAGAAGAAAGAAGGAAGATTAGGAATGAAGAAGAAGAGTGGAAAAGCTACTGGTGATAAACTGTTAAAAGTCCGTAGTGCTATTCTAGGTATATTGGACCAGGAAATTAATACGTTAACAAAGCTGTAAAAATTTGTTTAGATTTTTTGTAAACTAATAAGTAGTGATAATAATTACTTTTCCATCATCTTAGAGGGAACGAAATTAATTTGTCTATTTCTTAGTGTTTTTTGATTATGTAAAAAGGAATATTTTTGTTCAATAAATTTTGTTATTTGCCTCATTTCCTGTTGATAATTTTGATGTCGCAAAGTACAGTAAAACTTATTTATGACTAAAGGTTGCAGGAAGGCGGGAAATCTAGGCTTTCCTGAGCCCTTCAGTTTTTCTAGTGATAACCAGAGAACTAGGAAATAGTAAGAAGGCCTTTAGAATCAAGTTAAAACTTCAAAAAGTCCAATGAGCAGGAGACATTGCAATTGTGCAGACCCATTTCACAATATCAATAATTGTGCAGACCCATTTCACAATATCAATGATTGTGCAGACCCATTTCACAATATCAATGATTGTGCAGACCCATTTCACAATATCAATGATTGTGCAGACCCATTTCACAATATCAATGATAAGTAATGCTGAAAGTAAAACTCGTTGCTTTGTAATACCATCAAACTCACTTTAGTATAATGTCGTCTTCCTGTTCCATTGTTTTCTGGTATTCACTGAACACACCTAACCTCCGCTTTTCAGTATAAATTCATACTAAAACTTTTCATATTAGGCGAAAAGGATTTTAAAATGAAAGAACAAATTTTGTCCTTTAAAAAATTGGTGAATCTTGTACAATTCTAGATTGTTGTTTTATAGAATTATCGAGAACTAAAAAAGAAATTGAAAAGGTTTCGCTTGCAACCTAAATTAGATACCACAAAACACACTGAACTCAGTCCAAAGTTTTTGTCTTTAACATTGTTTTTTCTGCCTAAAAACGTAAAATTTACAGAAATTTGCGAGGGTCATGGCTCTGTCATTCCGGAAAACAATTGAGATAAGAAATTTGCCTCTTAAGTAAAAAGTTTTATATTTTATTTAAAAAAATTAACACTTAGTTACTGACAGGAAACCAGATTCATAAGAATTTCAAACCTTTCACAAAATGAGCCGAGGAAACATAAATTCTTTAAACACAATTTTAAATGTCGTCTTCTAGATTTGAACCAGGAAGATATGATGATATCAACCAAACCAAACATTACCGGTTCTCTGTATCTTGTTTGTGCGAGTCATCTCTGGAATTTTCGAACAATTGTGACAGAATATTTGTTAGCGTTCAATGTTGAAACTCGCTAAGGACGGCTTATATGGCGTAGATTATTAATACAGGGTTAGGTCTAATATCCTTAACTGAACAGTTATTTATATTTGCTTAAATGTTGGGTCGGTATCATCAAATGGTGCAATAATTTATCTCCGCTGTCAAATATAGAGTTTTGAGCTTTTGATCATTTTCACGGCACGGAAAAAGCTGTTTTTTAGTTCATGGTTCAAGATGATTGATTACTCGTGCGTATCTGAAAGCGAAGGTACTCGATTGCAGAAAACGGCTTTCGCCCCACCCCCCGCCCCACTTAATAATTTAAATAACCACTTATTTTGCAGCAAAATTATTATTAATTAATTTTTATTTAATTTAGGGTTATGTTAGGTTAAGACAATTTCTGGGCCGATCTAGGGCAGGCTATGGGGCCACATCACTAATTAGATAAAGTGTTTCATATGATATCCTTATACATAATCGATAGGAGGGGGGAGGGGGGAGTGTTCTAAAATCGTTCTCCAGGAAATTACCCAATCGTAAATGTACGATTAAAATCACTGTTACTGTTCAAGTAATCTTAGAGTAAATCGGTAATTTCCTTCTATCAATTTGTACATTTTGTATAATTGATCATGTGGCCGCAGCGCCCGGCCCCTAGCCTATCCTAGCCGCGGTGCTCGGTCCCTTAGCCTGTCATAGCCGCAGCGTTTGGCCTATAAATTGAATATATAATATTTGAAGTATTAGCTTCTAATTAAGTATTATATACATTATATATGCAGTCGTTGATCCATTTGCCTCATATTTTGATTGCACGGTAAATCCACGGGAATGTTCTGAACTTGGAATGAACTTTCTAAATTGAGTGGGTTAACTCTCCAGGATAAGCTGGGTTTCCAAGAAGATAAATATTGGTTAGATTATCATATCGATATAAGGTATTTTATATACCTACTAATTAAGCTCTTCGGTCATATAAATATAAATTTTTAATATTTGTTTCTATTTTAGCGGGCTAAACGATTGGACCAAATTGGATAAAAGATCGTTTTTCTAATTTACATTTTTATAAGTATATAGTAACGCTCTTAGCTCAAATTTATATATTAAAGTATTAACAAATGTTGGAAATTGGATTTTTTAAAATTCCACCGGCAACGCCGGGTACTTCAGCCAGTATGTATTAGGGATATATTTTCCTTAACAGTCGCCTCTCTCTGCAAGGGCTGCATGGTGGTGAACATTTTCATAAACAAGTATTTCTTCCAAGTTGTGTTTAGTTTAATTAATATTTTTAAACAAATTTTAAATCTCTTAAATCTGGCCAAAAACTAACTTCAGAGGAGGTTCTTCTGAAATAAAGAAAATAATTTTTTAAAACAATCGCTTTTTGCAGCAACGAAGTCCTCTGTTCGGGCCCTGACATGATTCCCGGCGCGCTTGTCCTTAACGCCAGCACTCACGGTAGTGCACAGGCCGAAGGTTTCTTAATGAAAAATGCGATTTTATTTAACAAATTAAATTTCAAAAAAAGTCTGAATATTAGCTTGTTGTGCTTCCTGTTCACTTCCTGTTTAATATTTCCTGTTCTAAATGTTTTATGAATCTATTTAGAATTGCAGTTGAAGAGGAGAACAAGATGGTTGTTGATGAGGATCAGTTGAAGGAGCAGGAAACCGGGATCCTTGAACTCGGGAACAGGTAACTGGTAACTATTCTTGAACTCGAGAACAGGTATCCTTGAACTCGGAAACAGTTAACTTTAACTTATTCTTGAACTCGGAAACAGGTAACTAGAACCTAGATTCTTGAACTCGGGAACAGGTAACTAGAACCTTTTCTTGAACTCGGGAACAGGTAACTAGAACCTTTTCTTGAACTCGGGAACAGGTAACTATAACCTATTCTTGAACTCGGGAACAGGTAACTATAACCTATTCTTGAACTCGGGAACAGGTAACTATAACCTATTCTTGAACTCGGGAACAGGTAACTAGAACCTATCCTTAAATGTTGGAATAGGTTAACATTCCAGGATCTTTGAACTTGGGAACCTAGAATTCGGGGACAGGTTACTGGTACCAGGTATGTTTTCATCAAATAAATATTGTTCTGTGCTCTCCTTTTACTTTATACCTTTTTTATCATGTTAACAACCGTCGTACATAATTTTTCTAATAATTTATATTATTATTAGTTATAATATAAAAGTATTGAAATTATGCTCATATATTTTTACGTTAACCTTTGATTGAAAGATTTGAATTAAATTCGTTGTAAATCGATTACAAGGTGTCCGCTAAGGTTTCCACGGATGACCAACTTTTTAAAATAGATGTGCGCAATAGCTTTTCCCATTCCATTGTGTACCGTAAGAACTGAAATAAATTTTTAGCTCAATATCTCCAAAACTCTAGGATATATTCGCTGCTTATTTCTTGTCACGTATAATTTTCTTCGAATTGTCCAGAAAGATAAAATCCGTTGAAATTTTTTAGACATTACAAAAACTATATCCAGAAAACCGCTAAAAATGTACTTTTATAGCATTTTGTACGTTTTTTTGGAACTAATATAATTTATTTTAAATATTTTTTTTTACCATTTCAACGTATCTGAGTTCTTTGTTTGAAAACGAAGAAATTGATATGTAACATCATAATTTCATGAAATATATTTTTTTGCTTTCTTTTGCACTTTTTAAAACTTTGGTTGCGATTATCTCCTAGAATTTAAGAGGTGTCGACCTACAATTTTCAGGAATTACTCACAATGGGAAAAACTACCGCGCTCATCGCGTGCGCCATTTTTAAAAATTGGTAATACCGACCTAAACTGTTCAAGGAATTTCTAACAGAACATTGTGAAATGGAAAAAGTTGCTGCGCCCACTGGTCACGACATTTAAAAGAAAAAAATTCAGCTAAGCTTTTGTGGACAACCTTAATGAACGTGCATTGTTTTGTATTTTCCCTTTTTCAGATATAAGAGTGAAGGAAACGCTCTGGATTTACAGAAACTGATCCAAATGATTCGTCCTTTCACTAAACTTCTCAGCAAAGCTAAAGCCGCCAAGTTGGTTCGAGGGCTAGTAGACATGTAAGTAGATCAACTTGTATAATTTAAGCTTGTCCTTGTCCCAATCTTAACCTTAAAGGGACTGTAAGCTTAATTTCAATTGACCTTCCAGTTATAGAGAGGCATGTCCGATTCACAACAGTACCCTTTAAACCTTTGTCCGGACAACAATGAGGTAGACACCCATTTGTATAGTTGAAGATCGAGTACAGGGAGACTCGAGGTTACAGTGTACTTTGTACTCTCCGTGCTAGTGTACACTCTCGCGGTTTCCTGGTTCTTAATATCTCGCTATATATATATATAAGAAGTTCTACTAAATTCTTGAGCAGACACTGGTTTAAAAGGGTATCGTTGTAAATCGTACATGCCACTCTATAAATGTAAGGTCACTTACAGTTCCTTTAAATCAAAAATTCGACCAATTAAAGCTGTGTTCATTTGAACCGAGCTGGGAATTTTTGAAATGGATATCTAGGAATCCAGCACGCTGAACTTGTTATCCAGTAGTTTAAAACTTTTAAGATGACGTGTTCAACCTTATTGTAGATTTATTACTAAAATTCCCGGCTCGGAGGTCGAATTTAAAGTTTTTGAGCCGCGATTGAAATATGAGACGCGACTCAAACATATTTTTGCGATACTTTATACAAACCGTGTAAGCGGAACTTCTATATTCAAAAACTGGTTTATGTTAGTCGAAAGTTATCAGCACTGGTTTAACACTGGAAATAGTGTTTTACCAGCATTGTTATTAATAAAAATACTTCTTTAAATCCTACTAGTTTTTAGCTGGATATCTGTCTAGGTACCTGGATATGGAGGCAACGACTGGATATGAGGTTGAGTTGTGTAAGGAGTGTATCCAGTGGGCAACCGAGGAGAAGAGAATGTTCCTCAGACAATCATTGGAGGTCATATTGACATTTTCCTAGTTCTTTACTTCTCAACTGAGTGAACACCCCCTCCTCCCATTTATTAAAGAAAGTTGTACAATGTCTCAGCATAACTATTAAGATTCTTAGGCTAGCACACAGACTTGATATACACAGACTGCTCATTAGCTTTCACTAGAAAGGCTAAGTAGGCCTATAGTTGTCCTGAACGACATGCTATATTTCCATGAAAGGTTTTTGACAGTCATCTAACGGCCACTTGTTGCATATAAAACCCATTAGGGGTTAAGTTTTACATATTTTAAAGCAGTACTCTAACTTATAACAGAAAACATGAACTTAGTCTATTTTTGAAGGTTTTGTATTTCATATCCAAAGGATCCTTAAATATCCTTTACTTCTGAACTGAGTCAACACCCCCTCCCCCATTTATTAAATGTTATACAATGTCTCAGCATAACTATTAAGAAACATGAACTTAATCTATTTTTTAAGGTTTTGTATTTCGTATCCAAAGGATCCTTAAATATCCCTAAATACGTCTGTATATTGGTCGTGAACTCCAGTTGTACACATTCACAATGGTACCTACTACTGTGGACAATATTTCATATTCTAGCCTTTAATAGATCTCTGTACTCTCTTATCTCTGCATGTTGGGCTTACAATTTGGAATGTTGGGGGAGGACCTTTATTTTCGTGCTGGGATTTATTCAAAATACTGGTTAAATCTGACTTCAAATATTTTCATCTTCCGCTTCGGCCTTTACAAGTTAAAGGGTTTCGTTGAAACATTTTTTATCAAATACATATCATCTTAAAAGATATTCTTAGGTTCGTCTGTACACATTAGCACTTCTTTGATAGATTGATTGATAGATTGATACATATAGGCCCGACTAATAGCTCTGTACCACGACACTGGACGTTATACTGATGCACTGGGTCTAGGAACTCAGCTGCTCAAAGAGCTCAAGAAACTAGATGATAAGAACCTTCTGGTCGAGGTAATTATATACATTATTCATCAAGTTATCTAGACATTTTTCTCTTCTGGCGGTGCGTCTTCAGGAAATTTTTTTGATAATATTATTTGCTCCCCCAAACCCCTTCCCACCAAAAAAAAAACCCCAGATGTTTGTTTGTTTTGGGCTAAGCGGAACATATTTTAGGATTTGATTTACTACTGATTTTTAATAAATGAATTTTAGGGTAAAATATTTTTTTAATATGGGGGAAACTTGTCAATTGAAGTCAAAATTTTCATAATCCCCAGAGCATCATTATCAACCCCCTGCCCCCCCCCCCTCCCCAGCCAGGTATGTACTTCTTGGAAATTCATAAAATTGTATCTACATTTACTATTAGAAGTTGAAATATCACAGTGGCATAGGTCTGATTATAAGAAAGTTTCTTAACCTCCGATATAATAATACTACTAATTTCTGTATTGTCTTGAATGGAGCGCCTAAATGTTCCAGGTCCAACTGCTTGAAAGTAAAACCTACGCTGCTCTGAATAATCTGCCTAAAGCTAGAGCTGCTCTAACTAGTGCTAGAACTACAGCTAACTCCATCTACGTTCCACCCAGAGTTCAGGTATACACAATTACAATTTACACTTTACAGCTGATGGAATTTAACTTCATATCATAATAGCCTCCTGCTCTAAAATTCAAGATATGGCCTTAAAATGGGTTTAAATCTTTTTTTTCGCGATTTCAGCATTAATATTTTAAAAATAACATTCTATTACCTTTTTTGTGTTTTTTTTTTGAAATAATTGTCAATTCCAGGGACTGTAAAGGAAAAATGAAAGGGGGTATAGGTTGAAACCTGAGTATTTCAGGAGTTGATCGAGACCAATAAGAGTTCTATCGGATGTTCCTGTCTCGAGAAATTAATATAAAACCCTGTAAAAATTGTACCGAAAGCTATATCAGATTTGGTAAATACGTGATACAGACGGAGACATGTGACAATGCTACTGCACTGCCATTATAGTGGGAGTTCTAGTCACGCGATTCGGACGTATTACTTATATTTTCAATTATATCTATTAAAAATGAAAAATTATTAAATTCAAATAATAAAAGGAGCAAGCCTCCTCTGGGATATCGTCGTTTTTAGATTGGTTGCGTATTTTCTGAATAGGATCTGTTTAAAACTAAAATTATTATACCAAATCTAATAAAAAATATAGTTTTTGGTATTGTTCTGACACAGTTTTATGTCAATATCTCGAGACAGGAACTTCGGATAGAACTCTTCTAGGTCTCGGCCAACTCCTGAAATGCTCAGGTTTCAGCCTATACCCCCTTTCATTTTTCTTTTACAGTCCCTTTAATCAAGACCGTTAAACTACGTATGAAAAGGCATTTCAATTTTAATGATTGTCAATAACAGATCTTTATTATTTAGAAAATTATTGTGACATATTTAACATAATAACAATACTATAACAGGCTGGTCGGTTCAGGCTGGTCAGCTAGTCAGCTTTGTCCCGATAACCCGGCAGCTTTGATATAATTAACACAAGGGGGGGGGGCTAGGTATGGATGGATAGAACGAATTACAATTATAGAAGTATGAACAGTGCTTTGAAAAAAAAGTAAAATTTCATATTCAGTAAAAACAAGAAACAAAATGTATCTTCATACATTTTTATGCATGGAAAAATGACTGTAAATCAGTAGGCAATCTCTTCAGTAAAAGAAATAATGTCTGTATTAGGAACAAATGTCTGTTTTGCATGGAAAAATTACTGTAAATAAGTAGGCAATCTCTTCAGTAAAAGAAAAAATGTCTGTATTAGGAACAAATGTCTGTTTTCCATGAAAAAATGTCTGTTTTCTAGGAGTACATGTTTATTTTCCATAAAAAAAATATATTTTTGAATTTAATGTATTTGGTCCATGAATGGAAGAAATGGTATATTTTCTTGAGAAATCATCCCCTCTCCCCACTTCAGAAATCAATATTTTACCACTTTTTTTGATTTTTTTTGGACGTTTTGCTGAAATAGATAAAAATAAATGAAAATTTGGGTAAATAAATGAATCATAACTATTAAGAAA
>NW_019396517.1:206013-229581 GCF_000591075.1 Eurytemora carolleeae
TTTTTTCCCCCCCCCCCCCCCCCATCCAGGTAAAATCTTCTAAACAAATACTTGTGAATACATGCATCCAGGATACTCTTCTTTTAACGAAAAGTGTCTAGTTCAGGGTATTAATTCTAAATGATTAATGTCCGTATTCCAGGTTGCTAACCTTGTATCTGGGAAGCTTGCTCTAAGGTACTCTGGGAAGGATCTTGAAGCAATGAAAGCTGTTGCAAAGTCATCTAAAGCAAGATCCCTTGCAGATTTTCAGGTGAATATTCTAAACTCTTTCAGAGCTAGTTTTTGAATGAATCTGTGTAATAAGACTCCTTGGGGATTTATATTCAATATTCATATTTGCAACCCGCCACAACCTCGGCTTTTATACTACAGAGTCTTGTGTGTTTTAAAACCTTCTTCTAACCGACTTTTTTTTGGGGAGGGGGAGAGACAACTCAATTTTGTGAGTTTTTATAAGAATGTATTTTTACCATCTAAAAACATAATACTTAAAAAAAATGTTAATCATTCTATAAATGAAAAAGAGTTAAGTTAGGTATAAAAAAGAATAATTGCAAAAATAAAGTTAACCTTAAACATGAGAGGAAAACTTTCATTTGAAGACCAGTGCTTAGGATCCATCTAATTTTTATCCGGATCCGGATTCTGATCCTGAACATTTCTCTAAGATTCACTGATTTTTTTTGACAAATACTAAATGTTTAAACTTTTTCTTCTTTTTGAACAATTTGGAGACCAGGTAGTTTTTATTAATCTCTTATTAGAATTTTTACTTGTGTTTTTGGTTTTTGTTATAATTTTGCATCTTGGATACGCATATTTTTGTGAATCCGGATCCAGGGAGCCAAAATGTTGCGGATTAAACGTATCAGGATGATAAGCACTTTTTAAGACTAAATCCAGCTTCGCGAAAGCCTTAACATATTCTTTTATTTTACCAGTTTGAAAATGAAGTTAAAGATTGAAATTTTGAATTACTTGATAAATTTTTTGAAATCTCTTAGCCGTTTTTAGTCTGGACATACTACGTTTTATTTATCAGAGTTTGGAATTTTTTAAATTCCTGAAAGCTTGTTTTTTCTTATAGCAATTCAAAGTTTATAAGCCCCCTTTTCCCTTCCGCCCCCTGCTCCCCCTCTCCGAGATCCCTGGTGAAGGTGTCAGGGGCGCCAAGATCCCTGGTTTAACTTCAAGATATATTGACTCGCTGAAAATGTCGCAAAAGTGATCTCCCAGCGAAAATTTTTCCAGTAATCGAGTAATCCAGTAATAACATTGAACTAAATTATTGTTTTGTTTCTAGAGTGCGGTAGATACGTATAAAGTTGAATTGGAGCAGGACAAGATTGTGGCTAAACACCTGGACACCCTCTACAGTAACATGTTGGAGCAGAACCTCTGCAGGTCGGCCATGTGGATAACGTTTAGGGGAGAGGGGGCTTGATAGTGGATATCCTGGATCTGTCCTAAAATAATTATAATTATTTTAGGACTTTGCGGATTTTCTGGACTTCTGAAAATAAAAAAAATCGACATTTTTTTCCACATACAATCATTCATGGGGACATTTGAGTTGCCACACTTTGGGCCTAATATGTTTTGCTGGTTTGACATTTATTGGATATAATTACAAATAGAAAAGCAAAATATAAGAAGATATGACGTGAACTCCCCCCCCCCCCCTCTGAAAAGGCAACCTCTCGTGACTATCTATCTTAACCCAAATTAAACTTGGATATAATATTGAAAATTCGTTGATGATGATGGACCAAAACTCTACAGAGTAAATAAAGTAGATGTTTGTTCCACATTTTATTGAAAATATGTTTCAGTCTTAGTTGACCCTCGTCAGTTCTTTGGATTGTTTCTGTCACGGAAATTTAAAACAATGTTTGGGGGAGTCTAGAAGAGAGACCGTGGCTGGAATCCATTTCCCCTCCCGGAAATCATAACTATCAATGTATTCTATCGTAGGAGTTTTGAAATTTTCTTTACAACAAAGGTTTCTGAGACCAATATTGCCTGGAAACCATCCATCCTATTTTCAGGATTATTGAACCGTATAGCCGAGTACAGGTGGACTACGTGGCAGGGAAGATTGGTCTTCCTAAGGACCAAGTTGAGAAGAAACTTAGTCAAATGATCCTAGACAAGAAGTTTTTAGGAATTCTAGATCAGGTAGGGTTTAATAACCCCAGGGGTGTCCCGGTGTATATTTTATCAAAAAATATTAGGTAGACCAAAGAACCCTTGGTTAAGTAAATTTTTTAATTTCCCGAAATGCAGTTTTACCCAATTGTATCGTCTTAAAAGATGAAAATTTTTTCACGAACACTTTGCCGAGTTGAAGATTCTTTATTTTAATAGATTGCCCAAGGGAAAGTTAAGTAACTTTAGCTCCCGTTGCTGGGGTAATCATGGGTCGGTAATGTTGGTGAAACAGCGGTGAAATTAACAGAACAATAATATTTTTAGGAGACTGGAGTCCTGGTTGTATTCACCCCGGAAACCAGAGATACAACATGTGATGACGTCATTGAAACTATTGATGCTATGAACAAGGAACAATATTTTTATTAAAATAGCTAAATCATATTAGTAAGGTCAACAAAATATTTTGCTACGGATCAAAATATTATTTTATTTAAGTATTAAAGTTCCCGGCGTTACCCGTAAAAAAGAAATATGTTAATTAAATAAAAATTTGAAGGAAATAAAATCAGTTTGGCCAGCTATAGCTAATAGATATACAAATATCTCATCTTAAAATATGTCAATAGTTTTTATATTTGTTAAATATTGTTCTTAATATAGGTTGTTGACCGACTATACCAGGCCGCTAAGAAGCTTACATAAACCAGCTCTTCTCTTAGAGACAATAATAAGTGTGAGCGCTCATGCAACTCAACTGCTTGCATTCGCGTGGATGGGTGGAAATATATATTTGTGAACGTTGTTCCATGATCAGTGATTTCATAATCATATTCAACATCTTTAATCGTATTTATCAACTGAAACTAACCATGTAAAATTAGATATTTTGTTCCAGGGAAAATGATTAAAAATGATTTGAGTAAATATTCACCACAAAACAGGTAGGCCGGCATCCATAGATCAAATTCATAATTTTTCTAATTTCTCCAGAAAAATGAAGAAAATGCTCGTTTCCACCCCCTCGCATTATGACTGAAATATTAGTTTTTTCTTCAGAAATCACAACTTTTCGTTAGTAATGACAAAGGAAGTAGTATTTGTTTGACGGAGAAATAAATTGTTTTGAAATTCCAATGAAAAGATCACTGTGAAATAAAAGCGAAATAAACCGGGTTGAAATGAAGAACGAAAAAACATATTTAAATGGAAAATGGAAACTTATTTATGTACTTATGTTTCGTCTCACACTGTAAAACATTAAATACTAGAAACTTCGATTAATTGTTTTGAAATTTAATAGTTTCACTTTTAATTTTAATTTTCAGAACCTTTTCTTTTTAACAAATACAATCCTTTTTATAACATGAAATAGATGGTAGAATGAGGAATAATGGATTTAAATTAACAAATAAAAATGTTTCCTTTTTCAATGAAAAAATAACAAAGTCATTCTTCAACTTCTTATCGTAACATTATACCATTTTCCTTCAATTCTTAAATGTTTTCTGAACAACTCGATCAGCTTTAGCTCTATTTATTAATTAAGAAACTTGACATACGAAACTTATAAAGGCACATTTGGACTATATTTAAACATATATCAAGGGGTGTATATTAGTTGTGAGACTCGTATTCCCCCCCCCCTTTTTCCGGAATCATATTTTTTCCCCAAATCCACAACTTAAAAAACAGGTATATTTTACAGTTTTCTGAAGCCCGCACAAATTTCGAAAAAATTTGTTGCGGAGCGTTTTGGTGCCTTAAAAAGGGCAACTTCAAGGTCCCCCTTGAGTTTTTTTGAAGCATCATTTCTGATACTGTTTTTTGATTTTTTTTTTGTGTGGTTTTTTCACTTACCTTTTGCCCATTTTCTCTTCCCTCTTCCCCTTTTTCCTTCGCTCTTCCCCTTTTCCTTCCTCTTCCTATTTTTCCCTTCCTTCTTCCCCTTTTCCCCCTTTTCTCTTCCTATTTCTCTTCCCTTTTCCCCTTCCCTTTTCCCTTCCCTTTTCCCTTCCTTTTTCCCTTTTCTTTCTCTTTCCCCTTCCCTTTTTCCTTTTCCGCTTCCCCTTTTCTTAATTTTTTTCACCCAATGAAAGCTCATATTTTTCCCTCCCCCCGGGGGGGGAAGGAAACAGAAAAATATACACCCCTGCATACATCTATTGGCATAGTTAATTGGAAATTGCACAGATTAGAATAGATAGTTAATTGGAGATTGCACAGATTAGAATTGATAGTTAATTGAAGATTTCCCGGATTATTATTGATAGTTAATTGAAGATTTCGCAGATTAGGATTGATAGTTAATTGGAGATTGCACAGATTAGAATTGATAGTTAATTGCAAATTGCACAGATTAGAATTGATAGTCAATTGAAGATTTCCCGGATTATTATTGATAGTTAATTGAAGATTTGACGGATTATTATTGATAGTTAATTGAAGATTTCACAGATTAGAATCGATAGTTAATTGCAAATTGCACAGATTAGAATTGATAGTTAATTGAAGATTGTACAGATAATCATCGATAGTTGATGGAGATTGCACAGATTATGATCGATAGTTAATTGGAGATTGCACAGATTTGTTTTGATAGTTAATTGGAGATTGCACAGATTATTTTTGATAGTTGATTGTAGATTGCACAGATTAGATTTGATAGTTAATAGATTGCACAGATAATCATCAATAGTTAATTGGAGATTGCACAGATTAGAATTGATAGTTGATTGTAGATTGCACAGATTAAATTTGATAGGTAATGGAGATTGTACAGATTAGAATTGATAGTTGATTGTCGATCGCACAGATTAGATTTGTTAGTTAATGGAGATTGCACAGATTATATTGGATAGTTTATTGGAGATTGCACAGATTAGATTAGATATTAATGGAGATGGCACAGATTATCATCGGTAGTTAATTCGAAAATGCCCAGATTAAATGGAGATTGCACAGATTAGAATTGATAGTTAATTGGAGATTTCACAGATTAGAATAACAGTTAATTGGAGATTTCACATTTTATCATAGATAGTCAATTGAAGATTGCAAAGATTAGATTTAATATTTAATTGAAGATTGCACAGATTATCATCGCTATTTTTATTGGAGATTGCACAGATTAAAATTGATAATTGATAGTAGATTTCATAGATTAGATTTGATAGTTAATGGAGATTGCAAATTTTATCATCGATAGTTAATTGAAGATTGCAAAGATTAGATTTGATATTTAATTGAAGATTGCACAGATTATCATCGATATGAATTGGAGATTGCACAGATTAAAATTGATAATTGAAAGTAGATTTCATAAATTAGATTTGATAGTTAATTGGAGATTGCACAGATTAGAATTGATTGTTAATTTGAGATATCAGATTATAATTTATAGTTAATTGAAGATTGCGCTGATTATGTTTGATAGTTAATTTGAAATTTCACAGAATTTAATATATATTAATGAAGATTGCACAGATTAGATTTGATAGTTAATTTGAGATTTCACAGATTAGATTTGATAGTTATTGTAGATTGCACAGATTATATTTGATAGTTAATTTGAGATTTCACAGATTAGAATTGATAAGTCAAATGAAGATAGCACAGATTATATTTGATAGTTAATTGGAGATTTCACAGATTATAATTTATTGTTAATTGTAGATTGCACAGACCAGAATTGATAGTTAATTGGAGATTGCACAGATTGCAAAAGTTATGATGGTTTATTGGAGATTTCACATTTTTTCATCGATAGTTAATTGAAGATTGCACAGATTAGATTTGAAACTTAATTTAAGATTGCACAGATTTCCATCGATATTAAAAGAGATTGCACAGATTAGAATTGATAGTTAATTGGAGATCGCACAGATCAGGTTTGATAGTTTATTGTAGATTGCAGAGATTAGATTTGATAGTTAATAGATTTCACAGTTAATCATCGATAGTTAATTGGAGATTGCACAGATCAGAATTGATAGTTAATGGATATTACACAGATTATATTTGATAGTTAATTGGAGATTTCACAGATTATAATGTATAGTTAATTGCAGATTTCACAGATTAGAACTGAAAGTTAATAGAGGATATAGCACAGATTACAGATTATAATTGAATCTTAAAATATTTGGATATCAGAAATTATAAATTTATGGATTGGGAGAAGGTACAGAATTGAGGACAAGAATTATTTAACAATTTGAATTTTATTGGCAGAAATTCAACGCCTCCGTATTCTGAAACATGTTAAAATGTTGAATGCTTGTTTGTTCATGGGTTCATGATACGATATGTTTGGGGGTGTTACAGTGTACGTTCTCCACAGGAAGATAATGTTGTTTATACTTCACAAATTTTCGTAATGAATATTTTTTTACGAAAGCAAATTTAAACTTTACAGAATGGTTTTTAAATAATAAAATATTGTGAAGTATATTCAGTCGTTTTTTTCCAGAACATTCTACCCTCTGTAGGATGATGAAACATTCTACAGTTTCAGCTTACTGCAGCAGATAATTGCTTTATAGGCTTCTTTCGTTTCCTCTCCTACACCCCTCTCAAGCACTTTTCGTATCTCTTGTTTCGTTTCATCTGTTTTTTTCTTCATTGAACTTGAATTTCACTATTCCGTAAAATATAACCTTCGAATTGTTGGATTTTAATAATGAACATCATGAACACACCTTTCTTAAGAAAGTTGACTGAAGAAAATCTAAAACTAGCTGGGTTGGATAATAAGTAGATTTACATAATCAAAGATTGTTAAAAATGTTATATACGTTATGAAAGTACATTTTTTACCCGTACTCATCATCCCTCCACCTCAAGTTAAGTACTCCCTTTATCAAGCACACCTGCCCCCCTCCCGTCTTTCCGGTACTAAATATAATATTGCAACACCCCCCCCCCTCCTTCTGGGTGTACCGGACACCGGTACTGAATCAGTTACACGTATACCTCCCTCTGCCCTGCACTGCCTGACAGCTCTTTCTTTGTAAGCATAGTTAACAGAAAACATATAGAATGAAATAAGCCTAACTTTATCGTGAAGTTTACACACTATAGTATCAGTTTGCCGGAGAAATATTTATTATAAACGTGAGTATAAAAGTGTTGGTTAATGTTTTTACTGGTTTTCTCCTTGTGTGTGGGGGTAGGCAGGCCTCACTCGGGCCCTGAAACAAAGAGATGGTAAAAAGTGCATCTTCTGCATACTTAAATACATCGCTTTGGACCTTACAAAGAGAAAGAAAGAACATTTTCTTGACTCTTGAAGTTTTGAAATATTATCGTAGGAATATGTTCTTTGTTTTGAAGTTTCTTTTTAATATTCTGTAGAAATAATTGAGTTCTAATACAATTTTCTTTCTGCCCTCGACCCATTTTTTTTATTTCCCCCTTTAAATTATATACTTTAAGTTTTATTTAGAGTTTCAATATGATAAATTTGTTCAGATTACAATAAACCTTGAAAAACAATGAATAAACATATTGCTCATCCTAAGTTTATTTGGAATAATTGTTTGAACTCATAACTTTCATGTTATTTGCGCCTTTTATCAATTGTAGAGTTGAATGTTAAAAAATTAGAAATATACCCCTGCCCCTGCCTCTCTGTAGTGTGCACTGTGTTGTGTATTTACATTAATTTTTAAATTTGAATCCTCTATACAGCCCCCAATTGTTTGAATGTACGATGTAAAAACTAATAATTGCTTTAATTTTAAGCTTAGTCAACCCTTTCCAACCCCTCCAACTTTAGACAAGGAAACATTGTTTGCAATATTAATCAATGGATTTTTTTTGCAATTTTTTAAATTCAACATATAAACTATGTGTATAAACTATTCAAGTAAAAAAGAAAGAATAATGCGTACAATTGATTAAATGCGTAATTTCAAATGCTTTCCTTTTGTGAGACGCAAGTCGCAACTGTGCAGTTTACAGGCTTGCGTAATTTTTTGGCAAAGCTTTTGCCGATTACAGGATATAACGACGTTGTCGTTATTAAATTTTATTTAATTTTAAGGGTTAAATCATTCTTTGGACCAAAAAGCAGTACACTTTGAACTTGGTTTTTAATATTTATCAGATCTTCCTCTAGACTTACTGTTCCGTTGAGACTTAATTATTCTGTTGCGAGGCTGAAGTGTAGGTTAAAGACCGTTCACCCTGTTTCTAAAGGTTAACCTCGGTTAAACGTCCTCCTTACTTTTTATATGAATATTCAGAGACAAAAAGAAAATAATTAGGAATCTGTCAAACTGTTTTTAGGAATGTGAAAAATTGAGTTATAAATATATTTTACATTTTTTTAAAGAAGCTTTACTTTTTAGGGCCACAGCAGGGCAATTTAGTGAAGTTAATTTCAGTTTAAGTATGCAATTACAAGCTTAACATCAGTGCTAATATTGCTACATTGCAGGGTTACGAAGTTAATTTTCATGCGTTTCATGTTACTTTATTTCATTACTTCGCAGTGCTTGAAATTTGATTGTAATGAATTGATGCTAAGTGGTATACAATATACAATGCCTTATTTTGCAGATCTACAAATGCTTATGAAATGTTGAACTGTACTGTGCTTTACTTGTAAACCCCATGCATTATTTTGCAGCATTACCACCGTGCACTGTTAATTTCACTTTAGTTTCTTATGGTAGTGCTTCGATTATTAATATTGTGCATTGCTGTGTCGTGTCCACTGTGCACTGTCCACTGATGTGCAAATTTTGATATTCTTTGTTTGTAACCTAGATATCAATGCATCTTGTTTTTTGCTTTAAGATATATTAGATATGCAATGTGCATCTGATAAAGGGGTTACAGAACGGGGAATGTATTTTCCCCTAGACTTGTAAATATTTCTTTATCTCATGTTTTCTTTCTTTCAGATTGTGGGTCACAGGGTAGAGTCTTCTTTGTTCGGATACAAAGACGAATATATTTCCTAATTCGGGGAGAAAAAGTGAAAAATCCATATTCCAGGATATATCCTGCTAGCGTAGACGGATAAGAACTCTAAATGAGAATGTGAAGGAAAGGATGGATAAATTTCTTATGACATTGCGAGTCTGGTCGCCGCACTCTACCCGATCCTTCCTTTCATAGACAACTAGACATTAGGAGTCAGTCAACAGAAAACCATAGACACAGAAACAGCTTTACAAGCTTACATTCAACTTCGAGTGCTTTTCATTGTCGATGAAAAAAATAGTTATAAAAATGAGAAGTTTTAAGAAGTTGATCAATCAAGATTTACTGCAGCTTGCCCTTATTATCAGCCTACTTAAGGTGAATATCATTAATTTAGTAAGATTTTATATATTTAAAATGAGCTATCGTTATAAATAGGTTTAAAAATACTTGAGGTTTTTATTTTATTCTTAACATTATTTGGCAGAGATAAGAGAAAGGACAGAACTAATTTAGATCGGTTATAAATTAAACTAATTCGTTCATTCTGATGATGCCTAAAATCTATCGTTCAAAAGTTCCGGTCTCAATTTATTGAGTCTCTGAATTTTTTCTTTTAACCTCAATTTAAAAAAATATTTTTAACCTTTTGAAAAACGAGTCTTTGTCACAAACTCGAATTTTCTCGTCCCTATATCTTTGAAACCAAATGTCCTAGACCTTAAATATATATGAATATTAACGGTTTACATCATCAGGTTGCAAAGATATAATATTTGAAAACTTGAGTTTGTGGCAAAGACTCAATTCCTGTCCAGGTTGACCCTAATAGCTATTTCGGCTTGAACCGGTCCAATGGTCAGGACTCAGGGGGCGGAGTATTATTAGGGGAGGCGTGGCAGCCCATCCTTCCCTCCTACCCCCTGAAGGACCCGAGCAGCCTGCTAGCGAGGTACCAGGAGGATATACTAGAGGAACTCAACACACTCGGCACTTTCAACAGGTATAGAATAATCCAATCAACAGAAATACTCAGCGTTGCCCGTGTCCGGCAGGTTTCAGTTTGTTTTAATGTCAGACATCCTACCTTATGTTACACAGGGGACTGTTAGTCTAATTTAAAGCGACACTTTGCAAATTTAGCAATGCTCGTTTCACAACGGTACCCTAAACGCTTTGTCTGATCATGAATTAGATGTCAATGTTTGTAATCTTAAATACTGATTATTGTCAATTGTGATTTCTTTGCGAAGTATAAACCTAGAAAAGCGACAAATGCTTCCACACCATTGATCAGATTAAGGGTTTAAAGGAAGTGTTTGCGATAAATGAAAGGGGGTATAGGTTGACTTCGAGTTAAATTGATATCGATCGCTAATAATTTTACTTCATACTGAAGAACGTATGACCCATACAAATTCACGGAGTTATACAATTTATATTATTAATAACACTATTAAAGCACCCTCCTTCATCTCAGTGTCAAGGTAGCTAAGCTAACAACCTGTTGATTGGCGTATTTTTAGTAAAAACTGAAATATTCATAGACGGCGGCGGGTGGAGGCCGGAAGGGGGGGGGGTTTAGACGTCTAGAAAATAATAACAGAATATAGTTTCTTTAATTATACAATATACATATATCGGTCGTTAATAGGATCAGAGATTGTTTCAATCTTGTCTAATTAACACATAATAACAGAATATAGTTTCTTTAATTATACAATATACATATATCGGTCGTTAATAGGATCAGAGATTGTTTCAATCTTGTCTAATTAACACATTTTGATATAAATCTAAATTATTGACATATTTATTTAGTTAAGTACCTAATTTAAACATTGATTTATTTCAAAATGTATTTTGTGTGAGTGTGACTCTGGAAACTATTCTTCAAATATCTTGATATCGTCTTGTTAGTTTTGTGTATATATTTTGTGTGACTCAATGTTTTTAAACGAATGACTCACTGGTGTGCACTCTGTACGCTGACGCAGTACGCAGACCGATACTTTCTCTTCCGTTCTAGACACTAGTCAAGGAGAATATATCTATTTATGTTATTGTAATGGGTAATATTAAGTGCTTAAAAGTTTTTGTCGGTATTTTTTATTTTTTTGTTTCGGTGTGAAAATACTTTTATTTTGATCGAAAACAAATTAGAAAATGCAAAAAATCACAGCAACAAATTTTTCGCACGCATGATACCCATTACAATAACATATATTTTTATTCAATTTTATTCAACTATTTTAATAGCAGGTCGATAAAGTAACTTTATCACCCTATTGTAGGGTGATTAAGTAACTTTATCACCCTACAACGGGAAATGTCAACTATGAACTTATAAAATTTTAATAGCAGGGTGATTAAGTTACTTGTTCGCCCTGTAGAAGAAAAAAGTTGAAATTATTCTGTTCAGGTTCTCCTTGTATGGTGATGTTCCAGTGCAGCTCTCAGCTTACCTTGTTGATTTGTCTATAAAACCTTTGCATTGCTTTATCTATAAATGATCGTTGAATCTAAAGTTTCAATTCACAAAGCATCCGATATTTTCCACAACCTCAAATTTCTAATCCCTATATCTTTGAAACCTGATCGTGTGGTGTAACTGTACACACCTTTGGTATTTCAAAATAACATTATTTTAGCAAACAGAATTAATATTTTAGAATATTAAATTTATACTACATAAGGTCACAAAGATAACACAAGCTTGTGGCAAACACTGTTCCTTAACAATTGTATTCCACCCCCCCTTCTAAGTTTGTCTGTTGTTCGAGAGTGGGACGGCCACCTCCATCGCACAGCTGCCGAACCTTATTTTACCCCTTAATGGCACTGCTCGTCCCAATATGGCTTCCTATCCTCTCCCAAACAGTCTTCCAGGAATGGTTTTTTATATGGGTAAAATGAGGTTCGGAAGCTGTTCGGGTGAGGTTGCCCGTCCTCTCTCGTACGCGTTATCTTTCCTTTTTTGCCGTTAAAACGAGGGTCACCGCCTACACCTACATTCAAAATACTTGAATAATATTTCTACCATCAATATTTTATAAGAAGTTACACTTTTTATATTCATTATGGTGTTTTTGTGTCCATTCTTTCCTATCATGTTCTTCCTATGATCCTTATGGTTTTACTTCTTCTGTTCCTTGTACATGTATTTTTTATCCAGGCTGTTCCACGAAACATGACATCAGCAAGACTTGAAGATCTCCTTGATCTTTGAAATAAATTACCGCATTTATTCTTAAACCAAATTTTATAAGTAAAATTCTGTAGAACAGTCATAAAATACTTTTTAGGACACCATGTACATCAAATTATTTTTTAATATTTCATGTTTCAATATTTGCTGTCTTTTTTTCTATTTGTTATACTTCTGCTTCTTTGTTCTTCTCTGTTAAAACCTTTCTTTTCTGTTCTACTTTGGAGTTTTTAATGGTTCTTTCTTTGTTTTTCATTTGGGTATTTTTATCTAATGTTTCTTTTCCTGGTCTAAATACTTACCTTTGTTCCTCGAAACACTTGTTCTTCAGAGTTTTCTTAATGTTTTCCCCTCCCCCTCCCCCTCCCACAATTCTCTTCCTGTTCATCACTGATAAGGTTTAGTCATTAAAGGTGGGTTGTTGAATGCATTTCTTTATAGTCTCTCGCTGAGGCTACGCTTATAAACCTTTCTTATTTCTGGTATTTAACCCCCCCCCCCCCCCAGGGCTTAACTTCTTTAATTTTTACTAACCCTAACCCCGGACACTTCAAGTGTTTTATCCACATTGAATTTTGATTTAGGATTGTGAGCAGACAGATTCAGATTCTGGGATATCAGATACTGAGAACGTGGGAAGTCCTTTCAGCTCTGGGTCTGATCATGTTCCTGGGAGTCCAGGTTCTGAGCTTACTCCGGAGAGTCTAGATTCAGAGTATGCATTTGAAAGTTCAAGTTCGGAGCATGCCCCTGAAAGTTTTGGTTTGATGCATACATCTGACCGAGATGTTTCTCAAGTTGGGAAGCCTGATGTTGAAGAATGTTTGGCGAGTGGAAATGTGAATAGTACTTTAGGAGCAAGTGACATGTTTCCTGAGTTCTACGAGGATGACCTGATGGATCTAGATGACGGGGCCGGGGTAGAGTACGGTCCTGAGATACCTCCTGAGCTGGTCCAGGCTTGTATACCAGAACTAGAGGACCATGGGGCCATTCAGTACGAACTGCTTCACATGGACGAACAGCTGTTGAACCTGGACTACAACATTGAAGACCTAGACGAGGCTTTTATCAAGATGGACGAGGAGATCGCCCTGACCTTTAGCGAGGACGACCTCATGAACCAAGACCAGGATATGGAAGGGTTCGACGAAGAAATATTTGAACGTCCAAATCCCTTCGATGACTGGGAGCGTGAGTCGTTCTCAGCTATTCCTGACCTGCTCCAGTTGGACGCGATCAATGAAGAACCTCTCTTCCCCATCCAGGAGGAGACCAGGGAGAGGGAGAATCTGGACGATCTTGGTCTGAACCTCGGAGTTGCTGGATTAGATGAGTTTGATCTAAATATGTTGAACAGTCCCCGCTCTACTGAGCTGTTGAGTGAGGATGAGATTCTCCGGAATGATGTTATGTTCTCCAGAGCTAGAGACTCCGGAGATCTCAATGCTGAACCTGTAGAGGACGAAGAGAAAAAAGCTCACGAGTCGGCAGAAGCTCATCGTCAGGTAAACGTAGCTTGTAACAATTTACAAAGAAAAAATCGACATTTTTGTTGTTGTTTGATGACATGGAACTTATTAATAAATTTAACATAAAATTCACAATAAAAGTGCGTTTAGTATAATCACATATTGTGGACGAGAAATGTTTTAATTCTGATATATTTAATAGAAATATAATAACAAAGCACTTCCGGTAATAGCACAGATTCAAATGATACGGCTTAATTGTCAAAACTTTGTGCAGTGTTAGCTCCCTGGATTTGTGTGTATTCCTGTTTTTGTTTGTTTTGAGCAAATTTCAATCATTTTTGTTAATTTTGATTAAGGAACTCATTCTGTTTTAGGTTTATACGCCCGAGACGTTTATTCGAGGCAAAAGTGAGGAGGAGGAGGACATCCTCGATATATCATTGGAGGATGCTCTGGAGGGAGTATCGGAGGAGTCCTTGGAGAATATTGATGTAGCTCTGGAACAGGCGGAGGGAATTCTGGAGGGGGATATTATAGCTCAGGTTGGAATTTTAAATAGTTGAAGACGACTTTCGGAGAGTTTTTTTAGACAAGTGTTTGAGATGTTTTCTTAGCTTTTCAAAATGGGGATTGAAAAATCTTAAAATCGCCGACAATTTCGACGATACAACATCCTTTTATCTTAAATATTACCTGGGAGCGAATGTAATGAAATTGCCGTTTTAAAATTGAATCATTGATTCAAATCCTTCCTGACTCTTTACCCTTGAAGCGGCGGCTCAAATTCATTAAATTCGGTCCCAGGACCAAATTCAACGATAAGCAAGACGTGGTCGAACTGGATGTGATTCACCTCAATCTACATTTCTCCTTCCATTTTATTTTGTCCCATAGGCCGAATTTAATGAATTTGAACCGCGTCACTGAAACGCCAATCAACGCGCGGTTCAAATTGCGCGGTCGCTTAAATCTTGAAACATTGATTAAAATTTAAGTTGAACCGTGTCTCATATTTGAACGCGTTTCGAATTCTTTAAATTCGACCTCAGAACTAATTAAACCTTTCTACATGAATAATATGGTTTAGGTGATGAAGGAGAGTGGAATACTTGAGGCAGAAGTTAAACTTGAAACTGAACCTGAATACAGTAAACCAGAATCCATCCACACAGAACAGCTCAAGCTAGAGGATATAAAGGTGGAGGACGAGGACGAGGTTCTCCATGAGGAGATCCTCGACGTGGTTTCCTCGGAGGAGTTCCAAACCTCCCTTCAACTTTCCGGAGGAGCTTGTGCACAGGTGAATTAATTACCCCACCCCCTCTTGGAAAAGAAAACTATTTTCATCCCCAAAAATTTTAAATATCTTATAGGGTATTATTCGTAGAATTTGGGAAAATCAATTAATATTTTGGTGAAAACTGTCAAACTGAATATAATTGCAGCCTCAAAACTTGGATGTTGGATTTAATAGAGGATTAATGTAATAGTCAGAGATCTATTAAATACTAGATGTTTAAGGTTGATCTTGAAGATAATAACAGATGTTTAAGGTTGATCTGGAAGATAATACAGAGATCTATTAAAGGCTAGATTAATTTTAATTGGTTTAATTGGTGAATTTATGTTATTGTATCACTGGTGTGATAATTAAAACATCTCATTTTTTTGTCTATGTTGGCCATTCAGTAGATTAGCCATTCATCTAGTTTATTCTTGAAACTATTCAGGTTCTTTGCATTTTTCACATCATGTGGGATTTCGTTCCACATATTAACACATCTTGTGCTAAAAAAATTTCGATATATTTCGGTCTTTACAGCTGGAATTTTCAAGTTTAAAGGATCACTTGACTGCCTGGTTTGAATACCCCTTCCTTCTTCTGGTACATACGCAGAGCTGAACCATTTGTTTTTGTCCACATGGTCGTGTCCATGTAGAATTTTCCAGACTTGGATCATATCTCCTCGCTTTCTTCTGTTCTCCAGGGAGATCAAACCAACCTCTTTCAGCTTCTCTTCATAGGTTGACCCAAAGAGTCCAGAGGTCATTGTTATTGCTCTTTTTTGAACCCTTTCTAGAGTTTCTTTGTCTTTTACTAGCCAGGGATTCCAGGCTTGAATACAGTATTCAAAGTGGGGCCTGACATAGGTTTTGTACAATGACATCCATATAGTTTTATTCCTATAGGAGAAAGATCTGGCCATCTGGCCTAAAATACTATTCGCCTTGGCTGCAGCAGTAGCACACTGTTTAGAGGGTTTAAGATCCTCCTGTATCATTACACCAACATCTTTCTCTTTGTCTGAAACCTCCAGATTTACACCATTCATTTGGTACCCATATCTTTGATTCTTCTTTCCAATGTGTAAAACTTTACATTTCGACTCGTTGAATTCCATCTTCCAGTCCTGTGCCCATTGAGTTAATGCATTTAATGAACATTGTAGTGCTTCTCTATCCTTATCTGTATTAACTTTCCTTCCAGCCTTCGAGTCATCTGCAAACTTGGACAGAAAAGTTAGGGCATCTTTAATTACTAGGTCAAGTATGTTTATATATATAACAAAACACAACGGTCCAAGGACACTCCCTTGGGGCACTCCAGACCAAACTGGTTTCCAGGCTGATGATTTATTATATATTTGGTCAGTGAGGTCTTCAATGTTGATATTTCCGTCAGAGTTTTCCTCCTTAGTAAATACTGAGCCAAAGTGATTACCTAGTTTATCACAGATTTCTTCACAATCTGTTACTAATTTTCCTTCATGCTTCAATGGTCCAACTGCCACTCTGTTAGATTTTTTAGAATTTATATAATTATAAAACAATTTGCGATTATTTTTAATTTCTCTGGCAAGTCTTCTTTCATAGTTCTTTTTGGTGTTTCTTATTTGGTTTTTTACTTGTCTTTCCATATTTTCATACTCAGTCTTGTCCTCCATGCTGCTGTATTTACTGTATCTCTTCCAAACTCTTCTCTTTTTTCGGATGAGCTGTAGAAAATCCCTATTCATCCAAGGTGGTTGATTGTTCAATTTTTTTTACCTTCTGAGGAACAAATTTGTCCATACATTCAGATAGTTTGTTTTTAAAAAGATTCCAGGCTTCTTCAATGTCCATGTTGTGTAGTTTTTCCTGCCAATTAATGTTGCATAAGAACTCTTTTAGACTAACAATGTCCGCATTTTTCCAGTCACTAAAATAGCTGGTTTTGTTCTTTGTTGGTACTTCCCCTCTTATGTGAGTTAGGATCATTCTGTGGTCACTTGATCCAAGTTTTCCTAGGTTCTCACAGCTAATGACAAGTTCTCCCTGTGTTAAGACCAGATCTAAGGTTTTTCCAGAATTGTGAGTAGGAAAATCTATGCACTGCTTAAGAAATTTGGCCTCAACTAGTTCTAAAAAGTCTTTACTTATTTTAGCTGATGCAGTTCTATTTTTCCAATCTATGTCCGAATAGTTAAAATCTCCTATTTGTTGTTTATGGTTAATCTGTTAGATAATTACTGATATGTTTAAGGTTGATCTGGAAGAAAATAACAGATTGGTTAAGGTTGATCTTGAAGATAATAACAGATGTTTAAGGTTGATCTGGAAGATAATTGCAGATTTGTTTAAGATTGATCTGGAAGATAATTACAGATTCGTTTAAGGTTGATCTGGAAAATAATTACAGATATGGTTAAGGTTGATCTGGAAAATAATTACAGATATGTTTAAGGTTGATCTGGAAGATAATAACAGATGTTAAAGGTTGATCTGGAAAGTAATTACACATATGTTTCAGATTGATCTGGAAAATAATAACAGATATGTTTAAGGTTGATCTGGAAGATAATTACAGATATGGTTAAGGTTGATCTGGAAAATAATTACAGATATGTTTAAGGTTGATCTGGAAGATAATTACAGGTATGTTTAAGGTTGATCTGGATACATTGTACGGAAGAAGATCTGGGAAAGGAGTTCCTGAGTTTTCTCTCTCCTACCAACCGTTCTTTAGCTGGGACGGGTTTAACAATGATCATGGGAGCTATACTGCTGCTAAACTTGAACCTGGAGTTAAACTTGAGTCCGAGCTAGAAAAGGAGTCAGGAGACGGAGGTCTAAGGTCAGGGTTGGGGGGTCGGAGGAGAAATGAAAGTGAGTCTTCTGGGTACTATTCGAGTGAGGATAGCAGGTGACTTAACTTAATTATTTTTTATCTTTTCTGAATTTTCTGAACGACCTAACTACAATAATAATAAATCTACCCACCACCTTAATTCACAGTTGTTTCATACTGACCTAGTACCTACAGGGTGTCCCACGAAACATGAAAGTTGGTGAATAGTTTTCAATGTCTTCTTCCATGATACTGTCTTAGTTATTTAAAACTCTTTGCAGTTTATTTCGTTAAACAAATCTTTTACTCAAATATGCACAAGTTTGAAATCAATTTTACAATAATATTACTGCCATTTAGTATTTCTTATCATCATCTTTGGTATCAAACAACTTCAGGTGGAAGAGGACATTTTAAACTATTCACCAACTGTCATGTTTTGTGGGTCACCCTGTATCTACACACGAAGTACCCCTCTTCAAATTCATTTATTTTGATACTTTTTAAGATATATCCTATAAATAAATAAATTATTGCGGATCCAACGGATCTGGATCTTAAGCACTGGCTTACCTACTCCTGTTTATATTACATACCTAACCTGTCTCATATACCTTTTCTATTCTTGAATCCGCATATTTTTGAGGATAGGAAGCCAAAATATTGCGGATCCAACGGATCTGGATCCGGATCTTTAGAACTGGCTTACCTACTCCTGCATATATTTCCAACCTAACCTGTGGTATGTATCTATTCTAGGTGTACTAGGGATGAGAAGTTAGCAGCGAAGGTTGGGCTTCCCTACACTGTTCGTGAATTAATAAACTGCCCAGTAGACAGATTTAATATGATTCTAGCAGACTCAACCCTCTCACCTCATCAGGTTAGATCCATCAGATTTAAGAGATATTTTACTGTTTATGTTATAATCATTTTGTTGCATTATCAAACACTCAGTGCCTTTTGAAGAAATGGTACGTTTAAAGTTTACCTAAAAACGGGATCCTTAGATTTGATTAAAAAATACTAATAATTTGTTCGATTTTTAAGGTTTTGGTTCTCAAAAGGGACTGTAGACGTAATTTCAAGTGACCTTCCATATATAGAGTGGCATGACCGATTCACAACGGAACCCCTGATACATTTGTCTCATTAAAATAGATGGAGATATCCATGTTTTTAATATTTCAAAATTAATTATTTTCAACTGCGGTTTTGCGCATTTATGCTCCGGAGGCAATGAGGAAGGTCTAACCAAAATTAAACACTTCTTAAATAGAAAACCTAAAATATCTTGCGTGCTCATTGTTACTCAGAGATTGAAAGGGTACCACTGTAAATCATACATATCCCTCTTTTTTTTTAATGAAGGGTCATTTAAATAACAAAACTGTTTTCCTAATAGTTGATTTAAAAAGCGAAACATGAGAAGAATATGAAAACATATTTGGGTTTTCGTTTAAATAGTACGAAGCCATTGTTTAAAGTTTTAAATGTTTTAGGTTAAGATCTGTAAAGATATAAGACGACGAGGAAAGAACAAGGTTGCAGCACAGAACTGTAGGAAACGTAAACTGGAAACTATTGAAGAGCTCCAGGTTCAGGTGGAGAGTGTACGTAGAAGACGGGAGCAACTGCTCCGAGAGAGGGACAGGTTGGAGCAGGAGAGGAGAAGGTGGAGCAGTAAACTCATCAGGATGGAGCAGTTTGTCATGTCAGGACTAGGGAAGGACATTGCGGAGTTCACCATTCAGGTTTTATTTTAATCCAGTTTTAAATGACGGAATATTTGAAAATATCCATTCCATAAAGGTTTTATTTTTCTTGTTAAAATCAATTAAACGTTATTATTTGAAATCATTTTAGCGATCTCTCTAGCTTTAACAATTAACAAGTAATAAAAATCAAACCTTTTTTTGCATTTTTTACGCCTGAATTCATTCAAATCAATTTTTGGTTGGGGAACTCTGGAGACCCATGGGAATGTTCTTTGTTTGATTTTGAGACTCTAAATTGAGTGGGTCGACTTAAATAATGGAAAACGACACCGCGCGGGTAAACGGCGGGACTAACTATGACAACCCTGGGCTTCCAACCTAGTGAAGTAATATTAATATAATTTAGGTAGTTGATGACCGTGTGGAGTTGACCTCCAGGCTAGGAGGAGGTCGGGGTCGAGGTGGAAGATCGAGGAACTAATCTGCTCAACAAGTGGATTATTCGCTAAGGTGCCTTTTTTAATTTTGAGGATTTTTAAAGTTTTTTTTACAGAGTTGGAAACTGAACATAAGCTAATGTATATATGTCTCAGTCTACTGTATAAGTACAAAATAATATAACTAGGGGATAAAATTCTCAACTTTTAGTTACTTGGAAGTTATTGAATTAGTATTTTAAGTTAAACAATGTTTTAGATTTGAGACTGAACTACAAATATTCATCCTGGTACATCATTGGCATCCATTCAGATTCATGTTTCTCCTTCTCTTAAATATATCATCATCCAGGCCCGGCACAGCTACACTTCAATCTATGTTCCGGATTCTAATCTGCTTGATCCGGTTAATCGAAAATCCGGATTATCAATTATTATTAATTTCTTTGTGTCTTGTATTATCTGTATCATTATTTTATTTTCCAAATCTTCTTTAGTGTTGCAAGCAGTGCTTAGGATCCATTTAATTTTGATATGGATCCAGATCATGATCATTTCTTTAAGATTCACTGAATTTTTTTACAAACAATAATTTTCAAATTTTTTGTGTTTTTTTTTCGCATATTTTCATCCTAAAACTTGATGAACCATTCAGAAATGAGGAAATTTTTATAATCTCTCTTTTTTCAAAAGTTCAGATTTTGGTTGTATGGTAAGAACGTTTTTTTTGCAGTTTTTGGTTGATATTTTACCCCTTGGATCCGAATCCTAAGCACTGGTTGCAAGTTTTGTTTATCGTTTTTCTAGTTCGATAATCATTCTTTCTAATCAACTTTGTATTTCCTGCTGATAATGTTAGGTTAATGTACTTTTCGATATCCCCAAATTTTCCAGTATTAACACAATGGTTTAATTTCAATATATTCAATTCTTTGTTAGCAAGCATTATCTTTTACGTTTGTAATTATGTAATATTCTATAATCTATTTTTGTAAAATAATTAATTCTGTTCTATGTCAGTCAAGTTGTATATAACATAAAGCAACATAAAGCCCTACTTCCGTTTTATTTCTAAATTTTGAAAGTTATTATTTTGAATGATTAAAATTATTTAATTATAACTTAAAGGCTGTGATGAATAGTGAATATAAATGTATGTATAATTATAATAACAGAAGTTCGAATACTATTTTGTTTTAATTTTTTGTGTTAACATTATTTTTTTCTTCAAAATGTAGAGAGTTGTTAGCTTGCCACATTTTTCTCACGACGTGAAGGTAAGGTATACGTTTCAAACTACGAAAATGTTTCATCTGCTCTAAATAGTGAGGGATCCTCCGGCCGCCATGAGCCTCACAGATGTGCTATGCAGCACCGAGCATCCGCTATGCAGTAATAATTTTAAATTTATATTAAACATTTTTATCTCGAAAGGGAAAATATCAAGAAAAAATTCTAAAACAAATTCGATTTGATTTGTTAAAATCTTAAATTCATGAAAAACCTTTTTTTTATTTAAAAAAAAATTTAAATACTTCTTTTAACCATAATGTTGCATTACAAAATTTTCTTCATTTTCGCGTAAAAAACTCATTTCCTAGATCACATAGTGTTGTATTGAAATATTTTTTAAGTTAGTTAAATTTTGATATCATGCTGTAAGCAGGTTTATGTCCTGCTAATTAGATTATAATATCTTAGATTATAATATCGTTAGCATTAAGTTTGGAAATAATGTTGAAAACTAAGTGGCGAATTTTTAATGCCTTAATTTTAAATTATTTTGTCAGAGACAAACAAGACACTAGTATTTTGTTCATTTATTTATTCTTACATTTTGATTCCATTTATCTTGAAATTATTTGAAATAAATGTTTCAGATGATTTTAATTTTTCCGTTTCTTTGCCAAATTCAAATATGGCAATAGATATTTTAAACTTCTGAATATGATTTCTTAAACTGGATTTAAAGCCGCAGTCTAATCCATAGCGCTTCTTTTCAGCATCTTATGCATATTCTTTTGCCAAAATGTCTATCCTAACTTATCTTAGGTGACGTCTCTCAACAAGAATTTAAAAAGATATTTTTATGGTTTGAAACCTAACCATTTCAAAATAAGTAAATATCTTATTCCTTCAGGATAACCATGGATAAAGAAGAGAAGATATCTAGTAGGTGTGAACCTGAAGTAAGCAGAGATAATGGAAAGATGATTACTTCGTTTCTCCCTCTGATAAGTGTACTGACCCTACCAAGGGTTCCTGCACTGGACAATATGTGTACTGAAATAATCAGGCATATTCTTCAGGTACAATCTTTTCATTCTTTAATGGACTTAAAGGATCTTGTAATTTTAAGTATCCCTTCTATTTCTAAATTAGCATGTCTGATAAGCAATGGAGCCCCTAAACATCTGTCTAATCATTAATATCCGCGATATTAAAAAAATAATTTGACAAACATTATACTTATTCGCTTTCCTTTCAACATTCTATGATATACATTTTGCAGTTCCTGGATTACAGGAGTAAGAAGATGCTGAGGGGAGTGTCCTCTACTCTCAAGAACAGAGTGGAAGGATGTGGGGATAAAATGGTTCATTATTGGAGGTTTTCTGCCAAGTTTACAACGGATCAGCTAATCAAGTTTGCTGATGAAGTTAAAACAGTTATAGGTAAATGAAATAAAACTGGATTAAACATCTTTTTTAATTTCATCACATTACATTTTCCAGGTTTTGAAGTACGTGATGGTACAGATGATGGTGTTAAGTATCTTGTGAAGAAACATCCTGAAATTCTCATGTTTAAACTTCGAAGAGGAGAATTTGGAACTATGTTTCAACTTGGAAGTGAATTCACGTCAAATGGATTGCTGCAGATACTGCAATTTTGTGGAAGTACACTTAGATCCCTGGATATATCATTAAAAAATATAACTGGAGAGGATCTGTCTGAATACAAGGGAATCCTGCCTTGTTTAGAGATCCTGAACATGAGTTACTGTACACAACTCACAAACAAAGGACTACTGCAGATACTTCAGCTCTGTGGAAGAACACTTAGATCCCTTAATTTATTAAAAACAGAAATAACTGGAGAGAATCTGTCTGTCTGAATACAAGGGAACCCTGCCTTGTTTAGAGAACCTAAACATGAGTTACTGTAGACACCTCACAGATAAAGGACTACTGCAGATACTTCAGGTTTGTGGAAGTACACTTAGATCCCTGGAAATTGAGTGTACAAATATAACAGGAGCAAATCTGTCTGAATACAAGGGAACCCTGCCTTGTTTAGAGAACCTGACATTGAGTCGCTGTTTTCAACTCACAAACAAAGGACTACTGCAGATACTACAGCTTTGTGGAAGTACACTTAGATACCTGAATATAGTGGACACAAATATAACTGGAGAGAATCTGTCTGAATACAAGGGAACCCTGCCTTGTTTAGAAAACCTGAACATGAGATACTGTAAACAACTTACAAACAAGGGACTGCTGCAGATACTTCAGCTTTGTGGAAGTACACT
>NW_019396517.1:229667-237738 GCF_000591075.1 Eurytemora carolleeae
TAGGGCTTACAGATATAACTGGAGAGTATCTTTCTGAATACAAGGGAACCCTGCCTTGTTTAGAGAACCTAAACATTTCTCGTTGTGATCACCTCACAGATAAAGGACTGCTGCAGATACTACAGCTTTGTGGAAGTTCACTTAGATCCCTTAATTTATATGAAACAGAAATAACTGGAGAGAATCTGTCTGAATATAAGGGAACCCTGCCTTGTTTAGAGACCCTAAACATGAATTTCTGTAGACACCTCACAGATAAAGGACTACTACAGATTCTTCAGCTTTGTGGAAGTACACTTAGATCCCTGGATTTAGGGTCTACAAATATAACTGGAGAATATCTGACTGAATACAAGGGAAATCTGCCTTGTTTAGAAAACCTGAACATGAATGCCTGTAAACAACTTACAGATAAAGGACTGCTGCAGATACTTCAGCTTTGTGGAAATACACTTAGATCCCTGTTTATTCAGGACACAAATATAACTGGAGAATATCTGTCTGAATACAGTCACCTCAGAGTTGCAAGTTCTGCAAGTTCTGGCAATTTTCGTTTTAAAGATTACGTACCTTTTCTCACTGAAATGTTTTGTTAGTTAAAATTAATCTAATATGTCATGATTTTTGAAAGAAACTGTACTAGAGTGCTGACTGCTGATGACTTTTTTTCAGAAATAAACATTGTACCAAGCAATATTAAAATTTTCAATTATATCCAAACCATGAATAAACTTTAAAGACGAAACATTTCCTTGCTTGAAACTTGTTTTACCCTTAAAATTAAACCCTAGTTACTTGGTGATTTTTTATATTGGTTTTTATCCTCGTAAATAATTTTTCACAATTTTTTGATAGAATATTATCACCTGGAATCATTTAAAAACTAGATATTTATTTAAAATCTGATAGTTTTATGACTATCTATCTATTGTTTGCTGTATTTGTGTATATAATAGATTAGAATTGTTGAAGAATTCCTAGGAAAAATTATACCCTGAGCTGAAAACTTTTTCTTTATATATTTTTTTTAGCGATTTATAAGAGTGTAAATCATAAAGTACCATATGCTCTCATGATAGTTGTTCAACTAACTTTGATGATCTGTGCGCATACATAATAAAATATCTGTAATTAACAACTGAAAAATAAATATGCAACCTTGAAAAATATTATAAATGCAATATTTCAGACAACTTCAATTTGCAAAAATTTTATAAAATAAGTTTGTAAATAAAATGCAAGGATAGAAATGTATGTCATTACGAATATGTCTTTACATTAGAATCTCATTTAACAGTTTTGTTTATTTTGATTGCATCTCCATCATTTTGCCTTTACATTGAAAAAAAAAAAAATGTTTTGTAAATTTTTTTAAACCTAATTTTATTAAAACATTTTTTATTTAAGATAAAAATGGTTCAAGTGGTTAAATAGTAAATTTGTGAACAGCAGTATACCATTTCCTAGATCGCATATTAACGTAAGTGTTATTGAAGTATTTTTCTTATTTGTCAAACTTAGATATCATGCTGGAAGCAGGTGTATGTCTGTTGGCCCCAAGAAAATTGTTTCTCGAAAATAACACTTACTTGATATACACAATGCACATTGCACAAACTTGCTTCATTTCTGAAAATGATTTCTTAAAATGGATTTAAGACCGCAGTCTTATCCATAGCGCTTCTTTTCAGCATCTTTATAATGCATTTTCTTTTGCCAAAATGTCTATCTTAACTTATCTAAGGTGACGTCTCTCAACAAGAATTTAAAAAGATATTTTTATGGTTTGAAACCTAACCATTTCAAAATAAGTATATATCTTATTCCTTCAGGATAACCATGGATAAAGAAGAGAAGATATCTAGTAGGTGTAAACCTGAAGGAAGCAGAGATAATGGAAAGATGATTACTTCTCTTCTCCCTCTGATAAGTGTACTGACCCTACCAAGGGTTCCTGCACTAGACGATATGTGTACTGATATAATCAGGCATATTCTTCAGGTACAATCTTTTCTTGCTTTGATTGACTTAAAGGTTCTGTAGACGTAATTTTAAGTATCCGTCTATTTCTAAATTAGCTTGTCTGATAAGTAATGGAGGCCTGACATCTAATCATTAATATTAATAATTTGACAAACATTATCCTAATTCTCTTTCCTTTCAACATTCTATGATGTACATTTTGCAGTTCCTGGATTACAGGAGTAAGAAGATGCTGAGGGAAGTATCCTCTACTCTCAAGAACAGAGTGGAAGGATGTGGGGATAAAATGGTTCATTACTGGAGGTTTTCTACCGAGTTTACAACAGATCAGTTCATCAAGTTTGCTGATGAAGTTGAAACAGTTTTAGGTAAATGAAATAAAACTGGATTAAACATCTTTTTTAATTTCATCACATTACATTTTCCAGGTTTTGAAGTACGTGATGGTACAGATGATGGTGTTAAGTATCTTGTGAAGTAACATCCTGAAATTTTTATGTTTCAACTTGGAATTGGAAGTAAATTCACGTCAAATGGATTGCTGCAGATACTGCAATTTTGTGGAAGTACACTTAGATCCCTGGATATATCAGTAAAAAATATAACTGGAGAGAATCTGTCTGAATACAAGGGAACTCTGCCTTGTTTAGAAAACCTGAACATGAGTTACTGTTATCAACTCACAGATAAAGGACTGCTGCAGATACTACAGTTTTGTGGAAGTACACTCAGATCCCTTAATTTAATAGAAACAGAAATAACTGGAGAGAATCTGTCTAAATACAATGGAATCCTGCCTTGTTTAGAGATCCTGAACATGAGTTACTGTACACAACTCACAAACAAAGGACTACTGCAGATACTACAGCTTTGTGGAAGTACACTTAGATCCCTGAATTTAATAGAAACAGAAATAACTGGAGAGAATCTGTCTGAATACAAAGGAGCCCTGCCTTGTTTAGAGATCCTGAACATGAGATATTGTAAACAGCTCACAGATAAAGGACTTCTGCAGATACTTCAGCTTTGTGGAAGTACACTTAGATCCCTTAATTTATTTGAAACAGAAATAACTGGAGAAAATCTGTCTGAATACAAGGGAACCCTGCCTTGTTTAGAGAACCTAAACATGTTTTGTTGTAGACACCTCACAGATAAAGGACTGCTGCAGATACTTCAGCTTTGTGGAAGTAAACTCATATTCCTGGATATTTCAGAAACAAATATAACTGGAGAATATCTGTCTGAATACAAGGGAACCCTGCCTTGTTTAGAGAACCTAAACATGAATTACTGTAGACACCTCACAGATAAAGGACTACTGCAGATACTTCAGCTTTGTGGAAGTACACTTAGATCCCTGGATATAGGGTGTACAAATATAACTGGAGAATATCTGTCTGAATACAAGGGAACCCTGCCTTGTTTAGAGATCCTGAACATGAGATACTGTAAACACCTCACAGATAGGGGACTGCTTCAGATACTTCAGCTTTGTGGAAGTACACTCAGATCCCTTAATTTATTAAAAACAGAAATAACTGGAGAATCTCTGTCTGAATATAAGAGAACCCTGCCTTGTTTAGAGAACCTAAACATGAAATTCTGTAAACAACTTACAGATAAAGGATTACTGCAGATTCTTCAGCTTTGTGGAAGTACACTTAGATCCCTGGATATAGTGTACACAAATATAACTTCAATTAATCTGTCTGAATACAGTTACCTCAGAGTTGCAAGTTAATTTATATAAAATAATTTCCATTTTTACTTTCTTAACAAACTGGATATACAGAGTTCAAATATAACTGGAGAGAATCTGTCTGAATACAAGGGAACCCTGCCTTGTTTAGAGAACCTAAACATGAGTTACTGTATACACCTCACAGATAAAGGATTACTGCAGATTCTTCAGCTTTGTGGAAGTACACTTAGATCCCTGAATATAGTGGACACAAATATTACTAAAAATAATCTGTCTGAATACAGTCACCTCAGAGTTGCAAGTTAATGTATTTAAAATAACTTCCACTTTTACTCTCTTAACAATAATGTAAAGTGTTCTTATGATAATTCTTTTCGAAAAAACAATCGATCTTAAGGCTGGGTATAGAGATGTTTTTAGATTGATGCTAAATCTTGTGAATTTCTGTTTTGAATAAAAATTGTGGCAATTTGCGTTTTAAAGTTTACGAACCTTTTCTCACTTAGCTGTTTTTTAGTTAAAATAAATCTAATATGTCATGATTTTTGAAATAAACTGTACAATAGTGCTGACTGCTGATGACTATTTTTCAGAAATAAACATTGTACCAAGCAATTTTTTCCTCATAAATATTTTTTCACAATTTTTTAATAATATTTTATTACCTTTACTGAATGTCTGCTGTAGTTGTGTATATAATAGATTAGGATTGTGTAGAAGTCGTAGGAAAAATTATACCCTGAGCTGAAAACTCTAGAACTGTGGATATTGAGACCAAAGCTCTTATTATCAATCTCAAGTTTAATCTTATGTGTTTGTCCTGAAAAGTGTATAAAATTCAACCGGTATAGTAGCGTATGCAGAATTCCATACAGCCAATCAGAATTTGGAAAATGTGAAATTGAATTCGCCATTTAATGACCTCTCATTGGTCGGTATTTTATAGGGGTTTCAAAAACGAGAAGAAGAGCGGATTTAGAAGGAAATTGTTAGTACATTGGATATTCAGATTAAGGGTATCCAATTCTAAAGTTCCCAGCATTATCTTTATACATTTCATTTCTTATTCTTGTAAAAAGATATCAATTTCGTATATATTTACTTAAAACTTAAAGCTATCCAATGTACACACTTTTGATTTTCTTCTTATAATCCTCTTTTTGGATATTTCTACTTTTTAAAATTATGTTTGCTAACACTTACAGATACAATGCTATATCGATTGGACTAATATCCGATTGAATTATTGTCAGCTGTTCACAAGCCGGCTTTTATAGCATTTAAACAAATAAAAATTTAACCATGTTAATATGAAATTTATTAAAAAACATATTTTAGGACTAATGTCATTTTGAACATGTTAGTCTTTATAAACATTAATCCAAAACTTACGTTCGTTCAATCGATGTTTAGTTCATTTGATATGGCACATTCAACATCAGAAATCAAAACCGGTTTTTCAAAAGTTAAAGAGTACATTTTACCATGACTTGCTGATTGGTTAAAATTTTTAACTTCTTTCTTCGTATATCAAATGCGTTTTAAAATAATCTTGGGTTTAGTAAAAGCTACCCCTAAACGTTAGAATAAATATTATAGAAGTAATAAATAACATTTTTAAAGAAAATGTTTAATCTTTAAATATTCATGCAGTGTTTTCTTGAATATCCAAAAAACATTGCATAACAATTAGAATATTAAATATTTTTCATAAATATTTATATTTTCATATATTACTTTTATAATATCTATTCTAAAGGATAGGGTAGCGCCTGGTCATTTTAAATACTCATTTGCAAATTCAGAGGCTTGGAGACAATTTCCCGGGGCTTATGGCGTCCCTGCACCCCTTCCTAACTCTGCAGTAGATCTGTATTAATTTATTTTGCTAGATTTTTAAACATTAAAACATAAATCTATCTATCTGCAATAATCTTGCATATCTTACATTCCCATGACTCAATCTTCCTGTATGATTTCGAACCTTACTGAACCAGCCCAGTTTTGCATAACATTTTGTCTTCATGGATGAAAAATAACACAGAAGTGCACTTTGAGATATACTTGAGATACGCTTGAGATACGTTTGAGATATGTTTGAGATACCTTTTGAGATACGTTTTTGATACGTTTGAGATACATTTGAGATACGTTTGAGATACTTTTGAGATGCCCTTAAGATAAGTTTAAGATATGTTTGAGGTATGTTTGAGGTATGTTTGAGATATGTTTAAGATACGCTTGAGATACGTTTGAGATACATTTGAGATATGTTTGAGATACGTTTGAGATACGTTTAAGATATGTTTGAGAAACATTTTAAGACATTTAAAGCTTTTGACTTTTTTTATGGCTCTACAAGAATCTGAGTTGTTTATCCTATTTCAAAGATACCGAGTTCTTACCACCACCTTGAATGTTTGAAGCCATATATATTTGCAACCTGATGGTGGTATTCTTTTATAAACTTTTATTTAACATAATTCAAAATTTAAAATATCAAAGGTCTACAATATTAGGTTGCAAAGATATAGAAATTAAAAAGTCGGAGTTTTTTTATAAATCCTTGTTTGCTCGATAAGTTTATTTTCATTACACTTTATTACTCTGAGTCTTTCCAAAAGATTAAAACGATTTTTTAAATTTTCAATAAATTCTTATTCTTGTAAAAAGATATCAATTTCGTATATATTTACTTAAAACTTAAAGCTATCCAATGTACACACTTTTGATTTTCTTCTTATAATCCACTTTTTGGATATTTCTACTTTTTAAAATTACGTTTGCTAACAATTACAGATACAATGCTATATCGATTGGACTAATATCCGATTGAATTATAGTCAGCTGTTCACAAGCCGGGTTTTAGAGCATTTAAACAAATATAAATTTAACCATGTTAATATGAAATTTATTAAAAAAAAACATATTTTAGGACTATTGTCATTTTGAACACGTTAGTCTTTATAAACATTAATCCAAAACTTGCGTTCGTTCAATCGATGTTTAGATCATTTGGTATGACACATTCAACGCCAGATATCAAAACCGGGTTTTCAAGAGTTAAAGAGTACATTTTAACATGATTCGCTGATTGGTTAAATTTTTAACTTCTTTCTTCGTATATCAAATGCGTTTTAAAATAATCTTGGGTTTAGTAAGACCATGAGCCAGCGATTTGAAAGCTTCGGTTCGGGTCGTAATTCCTTAAACCCAGCTTTAAGGCCCAATCTTAGACTCAACTCTGATGTCTTGTGTCACATGCAGATTGACAGCTGCGAGATCTTAGGCTCGACTTAGAAAAAAATATGTTACGATAAAGTTTTGCAGACTGTGTTTCTTTTAACAACTTACTTCAAGACTACTTCATCCAGGATATTCTTAGTATGTTAAAAATTAATGCTGAAACAAACTGGCCTTGAGGAAACCGACCTAAAGGGTATTTGAACCCATGTCTTAACCTAACCTATTCGAAGATCTTGATTCTTTGTTGTCAGTAACCAAATCCATGTACTTGCATACAAGCTTTTGTACAAGCTTACCTACAAAAGATGAGACAAAAGACCAAACAATACATTACTTAACTTTCTGGTTTACTCCATTAAATGGTGTGGAATAAATCTTGTATTGTAAATATCGAGATCAATTGATCAAGATTTTTGTTAATCTGCAGATTGATTTATTCTTCATTCTATATCCGCAGTATTATTGTACGCTGAAGGGATAACAGTGCCTACAGTGAATATCGATATAATCGATTCAAATTATGATTATCCAATACTAATGTTCCTAGCTCAGGACACCCAGTTTATTTTAATAGTGATGGGAGATTCAAATATGGTCGCAGGACTAATTTAAATATCTGAAAGATATTAAATTAGTTTAAAATGTTGTCCTTGAAATACCCAACACTATAATAATCAGGGACCTCTTCCACGTAACTGTAAACTGGCCGGATCTTAACCTAAAACTAGAAATATTTGGAATTTTTGGAAAAATCCGTAAAATCCCACAATTGTTGCCTAATCCGTTATGACCAACAGTACTCACAGTACATATAATGCCCCAGAATTCACTTAGGCTATGATCGATTTGGGGGGCGTGGGGACTATTAAAATAAATCATAGTTTAAACTGTTTTTCTAAAAAAAATATAATTTTAACCATTTTTAAAAAGTTAAATTTTTCCAATGTCAATCAGAAAGTCTTAACGGTAATAATTGTAATGAAGAAATAATTTTTCAAAGGGTTTAAATAGACATTCCTTTATAACAATTTTCATTTAATCCAGCCCCTTTTAATAATGATTATAAATAATAAAAAATATTTTTTATAAAGGAATGTCATTTACTCTTAACATGTTCTCAATTTAAATAGAAGATGG
>NW_019396517.1:237907-270609 GCF_000591075.1 Eurytemora carolleeae
ATAGGGGAATTCTTCAAGGGAACCTTAATTCAAGGGAGCTGAATCACAACTGCCTTTTTTCCCTCTATTTCGCTCCACCCTTAGTTCGCATTCTACCCCACGCCCTGTGAGCTGGCCGGCCAGCTCCCCAGCTCCCGGGTTCGGAGATAACGGATTTCTCCGCGTGGCTTGGGTTAAATATAGAAACCAAACATAAACAAGAAAACCCGTTAAATATCAGTAAAAGGTGGGGGGGGAGGCAAAATGGGGTTGAGTGCGAACGAAGGGTAAAAATAACTGACAAACAAAATGCTATTTACAGTCGCAGGAAAGATCAAAACATCATTTTCCTGCTACATTATATCCTCCTGTAAAGGGCAGGTGTGTGCGTCATGCTCTTGTTCTAGATCTGTTCAAAAAAACGGTTTTTCTGATGATATAAGAATGGCATCAATTATTTAATACTAGCGCGGTTTCCGCATTATTCAAGTGTCACTTAATAGCATTTTTGAAAATGTGTATTGCAGTCAGGTATTCTTACCTTCACGCAAGATAAAGTTATTCAACAATTTTGTTAAAAGGATTTAATAAAAAGGAGTAATCTGGAATAAATCTAATCCCATGGGTCGGTAACTACAGTACAATCTGAGTTGTCGACACAAAGTTACCAATTCTTTTATCTTTGCAACCTGATAATGTTTGAAATCGAGTTGCAAAGATATTTGAATTGAAAAATCTGAGTTTGTGGCAAAAACTCATTTTCCTTATTGAGCGATGTCAATTCAACATTGGTGAGGATTGAAATAAATAGAAAACGCTGTTAAGAATATGAATTACTGAATTCTCATTCTTTTATAACCCTGTTTGATTTTATACTTTACATATGTCTAAAGTATTTTTTAGTATTTTTAATAATAAAGTTTCAAAATTTCAAATTTACAAATTTCTTCTCGTTGTTTTTAAACTAGCAGAAGTTATTTATATTTGGTCGTGGATTTAGCTAAATACAGTTTAATAAAGTTTTTGCTCAACTTTTGAACGTACAAAGGATGATACACCTATATCTACACATGACATCTGTATTGGTTAGTGTGTATCCAATTAACGACGGATAAACGGGCCAAAACGTGTTGGTGCTTCTCACATGGCTGGGGAAAATTCTAAAATTTTGCCTCCAGAAATATTTTTGAAATCCGCAAATCAAAACAGGAAAATCTGCAGCATTTTTTATTTTGTTTTTTGATTTACATAGTTAAACGATTGAATGAAACATAGCATTGAAAAGCTAAATCTTACACTAGACAAAGAGCACAATTAATTGATTATATTGTTGTAAAACTAAACATACATCAAGATTAAATTTGATATTTTTGAACAGGAGTAAGAAGTTCACATTCATCTTTAAAAATAAAAAAATATGTTGACAATTCTTTTTTATAATTGACACAAAACTTTTATTTAAAGTTAATTTTGATATTAAGCATTAATACCTATCTATCTTTATTGAAATAGGATTGTTTAAACATGTTGTGGTGACAAGGTTTATTGTACTCCTATATCCTTTTACATGTTTTCATTGCTGCAATGTATCTCTGTAATCTTGTTCATCTTGGTTTTATTTAATTCTAGGAACATTTTTGGTGACCTTTCCTACAAATCTCACTTAAACCTTCTTTATTTTAACAGAATATTGGTCCATTTTTGGTAAAAAACAAGCTGTTGGTATTTTCAGATTTACAGATTGTAAAGCTGTAGACTGTAGACTGAACCCGTCTAAATTTTAAAAAACATATTGCAGGGTTACAGGATCCATTCAAGGATTTTATGAATGGGAAAAGTAATTATAAATTCAAATAATTTTAAATCATTGCTAGCTACAATTCATACAATGTTTATAAATGAAAAGATTATCAGAATATATTTATTTTGTCTATTCTCAACATGAAACACAAGACAAATGTATTTTAAGAGGAGTATTGTGACACAAAAACAGACTTAGAAAATCCTTATTTACGCCCCTGTGGTCCCTCACTTCACAGATATAGCCACGCCATTGATTCATTGATTTTTCAGAAAATATTACTTAAATCAATAATATTGTTTATTATACTAACTTCAAGTCATACTCTCTGCCAATTGATTAGTTATTATATCGGTCTCATCTTTGATAGATCTTTCTCAAATAAACAGTGAGAATTAGAAAGCTCCGGCATAGGAATACGACTTTTAGACTAAGTTTTGACTTTAAATATTCCAATGGACACGGTAATTGTGCAGTGTAAACAGACCCATTTTACATCACATAAACGTAATATTAAATTTTATTGTCTTCCTATTCCACAGTTTTCTGGTTATCACTGTATATATAGATATTATCATTCTTTCAATTGCAATTAATTATAGCTTAATAAGGAAGAGAATAAACTGCCCTATTTGTCAACCAACTGTCCTTATATATCCTTCAAATTAAACTAACTGTTTACGTTCTTAAAGGGACTGTAAGCGTGATTTCAAGTGATCTTCCATTTAAAGGTGGAATCTCCGAATCAAAGAGAACTCTCTGTTTTTATCTCTTAAATGTTGTGTAAAAAGCTGCTAATCTAGATTGTACGCTAGCGTACAGTGTGAACCCATCTGGACTGACGTCACATTTAATCCTGGAAAATCCAGAATATTCTATGTCCAATGCGGTTTTAAAAAGTTTTAATGTAATTGTTTATATTTTAAAGGGGTACCGTTTTAAATCATGGAAACCCTCTTTAAGTTAAATTACATTAGAACTATTTTCAGTTAATTATAGAATTGCCCTCTGATGTATGAGCATGATTATAAGTGGAAAATCATAACTCGTCTTCTTTGTTTCATTTTGATGATATTTTTAATAATTCTTTTTTGGAATCGGTGGGATCCATTAGATCGTGGAACAGTAAGACGACATACGATTAAGCTTCTTTCTTTTATTTAGAGCGCAAAATCATTGGAGATCATTTATAGCATGAATCCAAAGCTTTTCCTTTCCTAATGTTCAATTGCTTAGTGTTTTTACTACGTGATATAAAAATCCCTCCACATCTTAAAGTCGTCGTATTTCAAGATTTAGTCTTTTTTAAACAACAATAAATCTCATCTCGCTTCAATGCATTTTCTAGTGCATTGTGGATGTAACTGCAGTGAGGTTCTTGACACAGTGTTTATCTAACAGCCTTATTTGTCTACAGGGTGTGTCCCCAAAAAAGGAATTTTAACATTTTTTTGAACAGCATGGCATCATAGAGAACAAGTTGTTGGGTGTACTTTAGGTTAAATATATTAGGAANGTTTTTTATTAGTTTTTTTGCAGTGGATAGTGGGTACCAGATTTTATATACATGATTGCTGCCATAGCAAAGCACCAAAATTAGTTGCACCCGACATCTGAGAAGAATTCTGTTTAAACTATTTAATATCATGAAATCAAATCTTAAACTGTCCAGGAAGCAATTGATCGACGGAGCAATATCGACATAATCCGTCAAAGCTAGTTTAGTTCCCAGACAACTTTTTTGGAACTAAAAACGTCGATTATATCCTAATTAAATGGCACAAATTCTTATTTTTTTTCGAAAATATATTAAAGAAATGCGTCTTAATTGTAAATTCAAGCATTAATTAATTTTATAAAATTCTAAAGTGAAATATTTGGCCAAAAATATAAAACCCTGCAGTTATATTATCTGTAGTTATATCTAAAATGAAAAGTTTTGTTTAAAGTACGACTTTACAGTTTAGCAAAATAACAATTACAAAAAGTGTACCTAGGCCAAAGTGCTACCACCTCCTGTATTACAAGAAAGGAAACTGAATAGTTTCTCTAAATGGTTTTATAATTATCCGGTTATCTTGAAGTCGACAAGATTCTACCTTTCACTTCTACCGTTCTACTTCTTCTTTTACCATTTGTTTCCTCGCCATGCATACAGGTTTTATTATTGCTTCTATTTACACATGATTAAAAGTTATATCACTTAAAGGTGTCAAAATGTAACAGAAAAATATCAAAATCATCTTTTTAAATTCTTCTTAAATAGTATAGAACTATAGAACAAAGATTTAAGACTAAAATTTTTTAACAATTCGCTGTTTTTCTGGAACACCCTGTAAATACTGCTATGCATTTTCTGGAACGCCCTGTAAATACTGCTGTGCGTTTTCTGAAACACCCTGTAAATACTGCTGTGCATTTTCTGGAACACCCTGTAAATACTGCTATACATTTTCTGGAGCGCCCTGTAAATACTGGTTTGCGTTTTCTGGAACACCCTGTAAATACTGTAATGCATTTTCTGGAACACCCTGGTTTGTATTTTCTGGAACATCATGTAAGGTGTGCTGTGAATTTTCTGGAACACCCTGGTTTGTATTTTCTGGAACATCATGTAAGGTGTGCTGTGAATTTTCTGGAACACCCTGGTTTGTATTTTCTGGAACATCATGTAAGGTGTGCTGTGAATTTTCTGGAACACCCTGGTTTGTATTTTCTGGAACATCATGTAAGGTGTGCTGTGAATTTTCTGGAACACCCTGGTTTGTATTTTCTGGAACATCATGTAAGGTGTGCTGTGAATTTTCTGGAACACCCTGGTTTGTATTTTCTGGAACATCATGTAAGGTGTGCTGTGAATTTTCTGGAACACCCTGGTTTGTATTTTCTGGAACATCATGTAAGGTGTGCTGTGAATTTTCTGGAACACCCTGGTTTGTATTTTCTGGAACATCATGTAANATTTGTAAGTCTGGGTGATATGTTTGAGATACGTTGAGATATGTTTGTAATACGTTTGAGATATGTTTGAGGTATGTTTGAGATACGTTTGAGGTATGTTTGAGATACGTTTTAGATACGTTTGAGGTATGTTTGAGGTATGTTTGAGATACGTTTGAGATACGTGTGAGATACGTTTGAGATACGTTTGAGATACGTTTGAGATATGTTTGAGATATGTTTGAGATATGTTTGAGATATGTTTGAGATACGTCTGAGATACGTTTGAGATACGTTTGAGATATGTTTGAGATACGTTTTAAGACATTTAAAGCTTTTGCCTTTTTATATGGCTCGACAAGAATCTAAGTTGTTCATCCTATTTCAAAGATACCAAGTTCTCACCACCAGCTTGAATGTTTGAAGCCATATATTTTTGCTACCTGATAATGGAAGTCTTTTATAAACTTTTATTTACCAGAATTTTAAATTCAAAATATCAAAGGTCTACAATATTGGGTTGCAAAGAAATAGAAATTAAAAAGTTTTTTTTTAAATCCTTGTTTGCTCGATAAGTTTATTTTCATTACACTTTATTACTCTGAGTCTTTCCAAAAGATCAAAACGATTTTTCAAATTTTCAATAATTAGATAGAATTTTTTGAATCGTTTTGGTTTAAATATTTGGTCATGAGATCAATACAGAGTGTGCATTATTAAGCTCACAATGTTAAACAAACAAAAACCTTGCTCTGGCATCAAGTAAGGATCTTTTCAAATATTGATATTAGTACACATGGGACCCAGGAAACTGTGGAACGCCTTATTTTAGACCTACATCGAGGGACTGAATTTTTTGGTAAAAATCTTAAAATTTAACAATTATAGTTCACTGTCTTTTTGTGGATCTGTTCTGTATTTTATCGCTGGTTGTCTTTATATAATAAAGATTCAGAATATGGTGATCCAAGCACTTCCTGAGTAACATTTATCAAATTCAAGTTTCAACGTGGCTTCGGGTGTCTTGCTGTACACATGTACACTGTACACTTGTACACTGTATACTTGTACACTGTACAGTTCTTTTGCAATAATATTTTTTTTATACAAGTATGCTTTGTTTGAATTGCTGTTAATATATTTTGTAGTTGTCCATATATATAAAGCTGTAATCTCTCTTTGTCTGTCTGTATGTTTGTTTGTCGATCATAACTCAGAAACCCCTGGACTGATTTGCCTCATATTTAGATTGGGGAATTTGGGAGACCCACAGGAATGTTCTTAGTTTGGTTTCAGATTCTAAGTTGACTAGGTCGACTTTAACAGCGAAAATTTAGTTTCCCGGTAAAAACATTCAAGTAACTTTTAGTAACCTGGGCAGCGCTGGGTTCTCAACATAAATATGATGATGTCTATCAGATACAATTGTGTATTTTTTCTGATGTTTTAAGTTTTTGTACTAAATGTTGTTTATATTTGTGTTTTGTTAGTTTCCATTCGTATTTTTTTGTTTTGCGTAGAATATTGTTAGCTTATTTATTGTTCGATTGCATTTTTTAAAAAATAGGTTTTATGCTGTTTGTTGTTGATTTTTTGTGATTTTGCGTGTTAATGCACGGTTGTTTGTGTTTGTGTTGTTGTAAAGTGTTTATCACGTAGAATTAGTTTATAGCTAATTACGTCTTGTTTCACCTAAACAGGCAAAGCCTCCCAATGCCCGTACATGAATATTTGAATGGTGCCAAGTTTGATTGGTTGTTTTTCCCTGTAATACGTGATCATATTTCCCGCCCGGTACAACTAGAATCAAGATGTAATTAAATGACAGTACAAAATATTGACCCAGTCAGGATTTATAACTCCGCCCAAACAAGACTGTTGGTGTGACGTGATTTGGGTGGTTACGTTTTGAGAAACTATTTTTTTTAATTACGACGACAAAAATTCTACAGTAAACTAATTGGATGTTTAGGAACATATTTGTCAATTGAAATTTTCTCATTAAATTAATGTTAGAATAAATTTTATCTTTTTTATTGTTATATTGAATTTCTTATTCTTTATGAATTTGTTCGCAGATTTCTTCAAATTCTTCAAATGTCGTCTTTTCAATAAAAATTCCAGGAAATCTACAGAAAATGTTTGTGAACAATGGGACATTATTGAAACCAATATCAGAATAAGATTACTTATTTTCGATGAAAATATTTAATTGTTAGTTTTTCCTAAAAAAACTAATTATTTCACTGTAGAACTTTTACTTTTATTTTTTGTCGTCGTTATTTAATAATTAAAAAAAAAAATATCAAAATCATCTCTACAAAATGAACAATCTATAAGGATGTGCACCCTATGCACTCCCTTTAAAGGTACTGTCGAGGTACTGTCAAGTTACTCTACATACGTCCAATTCTTAATAATAACTTTAAACTGTTTTCTGCGAAAAAGGAATTGAGATCCCTTTGCGGATTTGTGAAGCAGTGACAATGAAAATCATAATATAAAGGGATATTTATAGGGTTCTGCTTTGAATCAGGATATGAAAATCCACAAATAATGGTTCACTTACGTTTACACACTCGCTCAAATAAAGAAATTAAGAACAAATTTTTACTCTATGGCCATGGAGTCCTGTTTAAAAATATGCACAGAATCAATATGAACAGATTTAGATAAAATCTAAGTTAAAATATCTAAGACGTTTGTTTTTAAACATTTTTTTTTTCTTTTTTCTGAGTTTTTTCTATTTCATCGTCATCAAAATATTTTGTCCGTGTTTACTGGCTTGTTGCTGAATCTGGTTGATGATTAGATATGCATAGATCTACTCCTAGTAATTTATTAAAAAAACACCCTTATATAAGGATTTTCATGGGGGAGGGGTAGCGCGCCGATTTTTTACCCCCCTAGAATTTTTTTTACCACTCTCTAGACCATGTACAACCCAAATCATGATGTATATCAAATTATGTGTTTTAGCTGGGTTTGATTTAAATTTAAGGATGTCTATTATAAATTGAGACTTTTTAAACAGCTTATAAAATAGCAAATCCAGCCACCTGGGCCCTGGGAACAAATTATTTGCATTGTTTTGAAGAATATTCATCATAAAGAAGATTAAGGACATGAAAGAGGAGAGGATGCAAATGCTTTTTGGTAAGTTCTACATCAAAAACTACCTTGCCAATTATTATTCATATTTTCCCCTAAAAGTTAAGGGCCTTACTGGAAATATATTTTTATACATGCACAGATACTGCCTTTGGAGCCAGTGTTTCTGACTATATTAAAAGAGAAAAAATTTCTTACTTTTTAAAATTTAATTCTTAATAATCTTGATTTTAGAAGCATTATACCTAATTTGACATATAGTGCGCTACTGCATTAAAAAAAAATCGATTTTTTGGAAAAATTTATCTATGTTACTTTAATAATAAAAGATGTGTCTTGCGAACGTGGAAGTACGGAGGTTGATTTGACGATACCTGTTCATTAGCCCGTTCAAGTCACTCAATCTTTGATTCAATCATCTACTAACAGAGACTGCATCGCCATTAAAATACGCCTAGTATGCCAGGATATCTATTCATGCATTTATTCATACTGAGCTAGGAACTTTTGAGATGGATACTCATAATAAAAATCACTTGATCCCGATATCTACGGAGGGGACTACTTAATCTTAATCAACTTAATCTCTTTATTTCAATTGTCCCTTCAGGGTACAATTATAATGCGGATATCGAATAACGACTAAATTAATCTGCAGATCAAGATCTAGATCAAGGATTGATCTCGATATCCACAGTGCAAGAGTTTACAGCTCTGATAACATAAAAAAACCCATTTTATAAGCTTCAATTAAAATATTCTTAAATCCGAATAGTAAAATGTTTACAGAGGGCGTCAACCTAGGAATGATTCTAAATGTTTATGAGGTTGTGTTAGCATTTATTCATTATCTAAATATATGTTCACTTCAATTCTTTTTCTCATAAATATTAATACAAGATACTTCATATTGTTTGCATTTAGGCAGGAAACCTTAGAAATAAGAATTGTGAAATAGAAAAAAAAAATTTAAAACTTTTTAGGAAACGTTAAATTTTTTTATTTTTTTAATCGAAAAAAATGTTTGGCACAATTGCATCAATTTGATGCCATTTAAAAAAAAGCGTATTTCTAAGGTCCATCAAAGCTGTTTGCAGGGTAGAACACGCAGGATTTAAAAAAAAACAGAATTAAAATCTAAGTGTGTTTGTATTTAATATAAATGATTTTTTAAATTTTTTAACATTATTTGTTCGCTGAAGTTAACGGAGATATTTTCGAATATTTTACATGGTTTAACACCAAACGAAAAGATCGGCCAACTAAGTTAATTTTACAATCCTAAAATTAAAAACTATATGTAGAGGCACATTTTCGAGTCTTTTAAAAAAAGGGCTGAAAACCCCTAATCCCTGTATTTTGGGCCCTCATGTATGTATATATATTTATATATACAAAGGTTTGATAAACATCACGCAACCTCTTCCTGGATTGTATGATTTATATCCTGTTCATTTTCCGCCTTACTTCTCGACGCGTAGGTTTTATATGTCAGCTCATATCTTATAACAATCTTAAATCAATTTTTCTCCTTTTTTATTTTGACGAAGGGGGGGGGGGGCTTTTTGCTTATTTGAGAATAAGGCCTATTGTGATCCAAAAAGCGGGTTTTCTCTAGTTTAACAACAGATTTTTATATAAATTTTATTTTCTATATCGACTCTACTTTAAGGGACGATTTTGTACTAAACCCCATATTAAGAATGGTAAAAACAGTTTCTTACTTTTTATATTTTTTGATTCTAACGTATCAGACTTATTTTTGATCACAAATAATAGAAAGATTTTACTGTGAAGTGACTATTAAAAGAACTTCAGCGGCTTTCCATATATATAGAAATTCATGTTCGATTTCCGACAGTAGTACCCTTAAGAGCTTTGCCTGATTAGGAATGTATAATATATATTCCTCATCTTCTCTTTGATTTTTTTATGTCGTGACATGCGCAATTCTGTTTCAAAAATATTGAGAGAAAAAAATCTGAGAATATAACACTTATCTTTTTGCATTATTGTTTAGATGGAGTTTAAACTTTAAATGGACACTGAATTGTGAATCTGGAAGTTCAAACTATTTCTATATTTGAAAATGTTTTTTTTTAATATTCCTTATTCTGGGCCTTCGCGTATTCAGCTGGTTTAGTTAATATTCAAAGATTACTATCATTGACATATTTTATGAAATATTATAAATGTATTCTATATCTATTCTTTGATACCTAGTTCACACTTTAACCTTTAGCTTGGTGTTCACAATAAAGGAATGACATGTTTTTTTCCCCTATATTTACGTACACGGCTATTGTCAATATGATTTCACGCGACCCTTTTTAAAAAACTGAAATTTACAACAATACCCTTTAAAAAACAAAGGATGTGTGAACCAAAACAAAGTCCGGCGACGAATCGTCTTCTAAAATTTTTCAATGTTCAATAAGTTTTGCAAGGTACTTCTAGACGCCATGATTTTTTTTTTTCAAAACTCACTGTATCCATCCCGGATTCATCCACCGTCTTTTCCCGGAGATTGTTTAGTTCCGTTGTAACAGCACGGGAATGTTTTTTATACCAACCTGGGAAAAAGGACACTTGGGTTGCTCGATACAGAAAAATTCAGGCCTAATACTTTCTAAATACAAAGCAGACACCTTTGACATGATCCAAAATGCATTAGAGGACAAAAATATGCACAAGGCAACAGTCTACGAGTTAAAAGAGAAAAGGCAAAATGGAGAGTGTTGGCAGAATAAGAAAATGTCTGAGCAGGAAAAATCCACAAATTTGAAAGTTTCTCCGACCCAATTCGCAAGGCTCTTGATGAGTTTTACATCAGCTATGGTGCTGCATACAAAGTTGTAAAGCCAGATTTGAAAAATGGCAAAAATTTAGACAGCATTTGCTTCAAAGAGGTCTTGGGAAAAGATATTAATTGGTTTGCTGAAACGTAGATACCAACTATTAAAACCCTCCAGGATCCTTTCTACAATAAAAGCTTACCCTCCTTTGACTTTATAAGGTTACCTTTTATATTATTTTTGCAAAACTTATTGGACACCTCTCGTAATTTTATAAAACTTGAATTTTCTTTAGATGAGAAAAATCCACCAAAAGTTGATGATTACAAATAAATATTACAAGGAAATAATTATTGCAACCGACGAGATTTTTTTTTATATTTGGATTTAACAGAAGTCAAAATTGTTGATCCATTTCTCAGAATTTTCCTCATACTTTGATATCTTGAAAGGGGCTGCAAGCAATTCACAGCGGTACCCTTGAAACCTTTATCTGTTTAAAAATGTGGAAGATATCTGCGTTTTACTAGATTTAAAAGTGTTTAAAAAACAGAATAAAAACATTTTTTTAATTTTCAATTTGTTAAACTGAACATGCATAGACAAAGAACATTTCCAAACAGTTTAATCTTAAGATGCAAAAAAAAACAGTCTTATCAAGAGATTCATGTCGGTTTGAGATGCATTTAAGTTTTCTATAGATATATATTTAAACAATATATTTGGGATTGTTATTTTAACTTGATTCTTAACATTAGTTCCTGAATATACACGTCACACTGACGCAGTTAATGCGTTTTAGTTTTAACATCTTTTATAATAATATTATATAAATGTATATTACGTCATCAAATTAAAGTAAATATGATGTTAGATTGAAATTTTTAACCATAACTCTTCTTATTGAAGAGATATTTGTTTCTTTTACTTAACTGCGTTAAATCAGAACTAGACGAGGAACGAGGTCACAAAGTCGTAAGTTAGCAATGGTGCTTAAATCTGACCTTCTCCTTTGTCTAGTGGAGTTTGGTATTTAAAGAAGATCGACGATATCTAATACCTTAAAGTTTATTAGGGAATTGTACCAAAGGAGTTGAGTCTTTTCACAAACACTGATATCTTTGCAACCCAGTGGTGTAGACCTTAGATATTTCAAAATGTGACTTTTATTGAATACAATAAACTAAGGGATTAGATAAAGGGATTACAAAATCAGAGTTTGTCGCAAAGACTAAATTCCTTTAAACAAGATGTATGACAGCGTGAATTAAATATTTATCCCATTTCTTGCATCCAGCTTTTATTGAGGATACCTATTAACCTGAATTAAATCCGTGTCTATATTTATGTATATTTATAAAGTTTAGACTGTTATATATGAATATATTATACACAAGGCTTTTCTTCTATTTCACCTTTTTATGTTGGCTCTATCTTTGAGCATTTAATTTTTGTACAATATAAAACAATAACAAACAAAAGTTTGCAGATTTAATTATTTTTTGTTTGTTTATTGGACACAAACGGACAGACAGACAGACTTGCAAAGTATATATATTTAAATTTAATATATAATGGGTTTGGTTTAACTAGAGACACAGATTTTAAGATTAGGTTTAATATTTGTAAGTCTGGGTGAACCCTTTTACAAATATCTGTGTAGGTGTTTATATAGGATCATGAATGTATCTTTATGGATTATAATCTTATAACTAAACCAAACCAAATCAAACCAATCCAAACCAAACCAAATCAAAAATCCAAACGAAATCAAACCAAACCAATCCAAACCAAATCAAATCAATCCAAACCAAACCAAATCAAATGAGGGATGTCTATATTCAGACATGAGACCAAGCAAAATACAAAATCACAAAATAATCCAAGACTTTAAAAGGTGATTAATACTTTGAAATTATCAAACCTTTGCAGTTCCTTTCCTTCCATATTGTCGGTTCCAAGTTTCCATCTTCTAATTTTCAAGTTTTTTGTCTGAACAGATTTAATCCTCATTCATCTATACCATAAAATTTAATATCATATTGAAGCAAGTTTTATGCAATAAAAATATTTTCATGTATGGTATGGGCGAACTGTGTGCAGGGGTAGTTATAAGCATTAAATAATTTTTAAACATCTAGCTAGTTGTATGATGTAATGATATTTTTTGAACAACTATTTGCGTAAACTTCATACATTCCTGCGTGTTTATCATAACAGGTTCTCAATCATAATTCCATTGAGGTTAGTCAGGAGAAATCATAAATTTTTGCGCGCGTACCAGTCGCAACTCATCGGGTTTGCGGATTTCGATGATTTCAACGCACGATTAAGACAACATCGTTAAATAAAAGAAGCTTGATAAGTCCGTAATCGTAGACACATTTTATTAAGCAGACTTCTATTAGTAGTTTGGAGCACAGTGATCTACGAAAAGATCAATGTCAGATTTGTCAATTTCTTCTGTAAATCAATACAGACAGGTGTCTAGGGCTACAGCTTTTCATAGGTGTTTTCATTTACGTAGGAGATAAAGAAATAGTCGTGATTGTTTCAGATTTTAACTTCCATTGCAAACGATACAAGATAAATAATTAACGAAACAGCATTTTCATCCCATTTTTCCAACATGATTAATTTATTTCAACATTTTATTTTTGATAAGTAAAATAAACTAACTCTCGAGCTATACAGAGAAGTATGAGTGTTGTGAATGTACAGCAACTCCCAGGCCCTGTACCTGATTAGCTGGCAGTATTTATGGAAAAGGTTTCAGCTTGGACAGTTATCTTTTATCAGACTTTATGATCGGTTCTCACTGGAGTGTATATATATATATATTGGAAACTGAAATAATATTTTAATAATATTTTAATCCAAAAAAAAATATGATTGGGCACTGAACAGAAGTTGCATATGAAATGGACAGTTACTGGGAAATAAAGGATGGGGAAACTCATTTTAACTATTATTCTCCTATTTCCCCACTCTCCCATTCTCCCATTTCCCCACTCTCCCATTCTCCCATTTTCCATTCTCCCATTCTCTCATTTTCCCATTCTCCCATTCTCTCATTTTCCCATACTCCCATTTTCCCATTTTCTCATTCTCCCATTCTCCCATTCTTCCATTATCCCAATCTCCCATTCTACCATTCTCCTATTCTCCCATTCTCCCATTTTCCCATTCTACCATTCTCCTATTTTCCCATTCTCCCACTCTCCTATTCTCCCATTCTCCCTTCTCACATTTTCCCATTCCCCCATTCTCCCTTATTCCAATTTTCCCATTCTCTTATTTTCCCATTTTCCTATTCTCCCATTCTCCCATTTTCCCATTCTACCATTCTCCTATTCTCTCATTCTCCCATTCTACCCTCCTGTGTCAAATTCCCCCCGAAAGACCTCAACTTCTTTAATTTAAACCTGACCCATTTCTCTTCTACCGTTATGCTGTAGTGGTTAACTAGTTAAATGTAACTAGATGCAACTATTCTAGACTATTCGAAACAGCAAAAAAAAATTCCAGTTTCTTTCTACTTAACTTCTTGAAGTTCCAGGGCATTTGGTTTTTTAGTTCCTTAGTAGTTACTTAGTACTTCTTGTAGTTCCTTAGTTCTTCTTATAATTACTTCAAGTTCCTTTCAGTTCCTTTCAGCTCCTTTTAGTTCCTTTCAGGGCTTTTCAGTTTCTTTCAGTTTCTTCCAGTTTCATTCAATTCCACTCAGTTCCTTTCAGTTCCATTCAGCTCCTTTCAGTTCCTTTCAGGTCTTTTCTGTTCCTTTCAGTTCCTCTTTTTGGATACTTTAACTGTGTAAAAGTTACTTTTTATAGCAGTTACTGATACGATGCTATATCGATTGGACTAATATCCGATTGAACTAAAGTCAACTGTTCACAAGCCGGCTTTTAGAGCATTTAATCAAATATAAACTTAATCATGTTAATATGAAATTATTAAAACACATATTTATCAAATTTGAGGACTATAGTCATTTTGAACATTAGTATTAGTAAACATTAATCCAAAACTTACGTCAACACCAGAAATGCGCAAAAGATAAAAACCAGTTTTCAAAATATAACCAGCTCATCTAAACATGACACGCTGATTGGTTGAATTTTAAACTTCTTTCTTGGATATCGAATGCGCATTAACCCAATCTCGGGTTTAGTAAAACTAGGAGATCAAGCATTGATCTCGATATCCACCATTCTAAAGTTTTCAGCTCAGGTTTAAGTTTATTCTGTTTAAAGAGAACAACATATTTTTCTATTTTAAAACTTAATAAGTTTATATTGTATAATTAAATCAATAGAAAATTAGTCCATGGTTTATTATAAATAAACAACCTACTGTGATCTATCTTCTATAGATGATAATATGGGAAGGGAATTATTTCAAACGCAACAATTAAACATTATCTACGGGTCATAAGGTGGAGGTTTAAACCGTTATTTCATCACATCAATAGATTTAATGATTAACTGTTTATACTGTTTATTTTTCAATTGTTGAAGAATTAGCGTGTTCCATGGTTTATTATTTAAACTAGTATGCTTACATGTACCTGATGCATTACATATCATAACATGAATCCTGCAGTATACATTTTATGCCAAAAATATAACCGTATTAAACTATTTTTCTAATAAATTGACTATACTGAAGAGAAAAAAAGTTATATGATCGAATTACCATGTTTAATTTTTAGACCATGCCATTAATTTTGTTAAACCCAATCAAGCGTTCTCCCAATGCACCCCCCCCCCTTGCCCTAAACAGTACCTTTAACAATATTTTATCTTTCATTTTCAATTTTGAAAGAAAAAGTAATTGTCTCCTTCTTGTTATTATCTTGTTACATATTTTAAAAACGAGATTTATTTTTGACAAATTTTTCTATTTTATCTGAAATAAATGGCATTCTTATTTTGNATAATAAGTTATGAAAATGATAAAAATGAACACACCTTGCAGAATGCACCTTAAGTTTGACGCAGTTTGCATTTTTCTACGCAGCATACAGTAAATCGATGTTGTATCTACGCAGTTTAGTGCGTCAAACTGACTCAGAATAACAACACCCTTTTAAATTCAGTCTATTCTTTGAATTGGAAGATAAAAATTAAGATGAAGGGAACACTGGACCTGGATACACTGCCATGCAACACTTTTATGTTTTATATCTCTATTATTAACTTGGTTCAAATACGTAGAACTATATTAATTCTACATTCCATAAATTTGGCTTTTATAATTCAGAACTTTCCTGTAATCACAAATTACATATATCCTCAACCCTATCACGATTGCGAGGGGGGGGGTTGGTTCAGTCCCCCCCCTCCTGTGTTTTTTTTCTTTATAACTAAAAACGCCTTACACTATTGAATGCTCAAACTTCTTTGCTTTATATTTATCTCTCTGTTATCAATAATTGTGTATCTGTCTATCTATCTGTTATCTATGATTTTGTATCTGTCTATCTATCTGTTATCTATAAGTATGTATTTTTCTATCTATCTATCTGTTATCTATAACTATGTATCTGTCCATCTATCTGTTATCTATGATTTTGTATCTGTCTATCTATCTGTCATTTCTATCTATCAATTTAATTCAGTGTTGTACCCAGCATGAACCCCAACATATGTGTTTCCTGAGTGAACCCAACCCTAGTATATATATAATATATATATATATATATTTCTTATATTTTCATTTTGTCAGGCCGACATATACAGTTAGTCAAGGTAGGAAGTAGGATAGACAGGATATAGAGAACTTTACAGAGAAATAGAAGGAATAGNTATGTATCTGTCCATCTATCTGTTATCTATGATTTTGTATCTGTCTATCTATCTGTCATTTCTATCTATCAATTTAATTCAGTGTTGTACCCAGCATGAACCCCAACATATGTGTTTCCTGAGTGAACCCAACCCTAGTATATATATAATATATATATATATATATTTCTTATATTTTCATTTTGTCAGGCCGACATATACAGTTAGTCAAGGTAGGAAGTAGGATAGACAGGATATAGAGAACTTTACAGAGAAATAGAAGGAATAGACAAAATATAGAGAAATATAAAAACAGGAATTTAGACAAGATATAGAGAAATATAAAAACAGGAATTTAGACAAAATGTAGAGAAACATAAAAACAGGAATGTAGACAAAATATAGAAAAATATAAAAACAGGAATTTAGACAAAATATAGAGAAATATAAAAACAGGAATTTAGACAAAATGTAGGAAAATATAAAAAAACAGGAATGTAGACAAATGTAGAGAAATATTTAAAAAGCAGGAATTTAGAGAAAATGCAGAAAAATATAAAAAAGGAATCTTGATAAAATTGTAAAAAATAAAGAAACAAGAATAGACAAATTGTAATTTTATAAAATTGAAAAAAGAAATATGTGAAAACAGCATAAGAGAACTGACAGATAAAGATATTTTTAGACATAAGATGAAAGTAGACACAATTACAGACAGTTTGATAGACAGTAGGTAACTATGAAGAACTGACAAGGAAAAATGTAGACAAGTAGACACTAGACAAGGAAGAAGTGTAGACAAGTAGACACTAGACAAACAAAAAGCATCCTGCCGTATAAAACCTGCAGAACCAGCAGCTCGGTGTATATACCAAGGTATATATATATGAAACCTAACCTTTTAATTCAAATATTAAATAGCTTTATTTCCCTACATTAAATCTACTATTCTTCCCATTCTTTTACACCTTTATCTCTTTTATTAAATATAAATAAATAAATGTCTGGAAAATTACGTTTAGAATAAGCATGTAGACAGTGCGCCGAAGGGGATAAAATCCGAATAATTTGGTAAATTTGCGAATTTGGCAAATTCTAGTTTAAGACAAGGGTAGTTAGCAGTCTGTATTTACTGGTATACGGAAACATGGTGCACTGGCTGTTCAAAAAAAAAGAAGAAATTAAACAGCAAAGATTTTCATTCTCAGTTTTTTGTTGTAATATTTGCAGCCACTTCAAAATGGGTGAAATGGTTAGCACTTTTCTCTTTTATTATCAAAACTTAATATAATTTCGTAATAATATTTCTGGGTATATTTTTGGAAACCCATCCGACTTAAATACTATAACTAGGCCTATACACTATACAGTGGTCAGGGCAGGGCTCGTATTTTAACTAAAATCTCAATGGTGGAGCACAAAAATAACCTGTTTACTAAATTGAATTGAAAACACACCCTTCATGTTAAATGTGAACTAGGTCTGCTGCAATGTTGCTAGGTTTAGAGGGGTATTTAAATTCTTATATAAAATCCCCCAGAGGCATTTATATTCTTATATAAAATCCCCCAGGGGCATTTATATTCTTATGTAAAATCCCCCAGGGGTATTTATATTCTTATCTAAAATCTCCCAGGGGTATTTATATTCTTATATAAAATCCCACAGGGGTATTTAAATTCTTATATAAAATTCCATCCCTTGCAATTTAACATGGCATTTTTCTTCTGAATGTAATAGTTTGTGTTGTTAAACGCCAAATTTGAAGTTTTAAACAATGAGTATTAATTTTCGGAGGAATAAAAGCTTTTTGAATATATTAAAACTAGATTAAAAAGACTTATTTTTTCCCCCTGATAAAAATAACAATTTCGATAAAATAAAAAAAATGGCATATATTACTCTTTATTTCACCTAGTCATCGAACCAGGGGTGTACACAGGAACTTTTCCAGGGGGGGCTTAAATCGTTTTCTTTCTTTCCCCATAGATTTTACAGATCCAAGGGGAGGGGGAGGGGGCTGATTGCCCAAAGTCTCTGCTTTTATCCTCCATTTTCTCCAATAAAACATCTGTGGTCGTTTTCTAGAGAACTTGAATTCAGGTAGAGAGGGGGGGGGGGCTCTAAAGATAATATGAGATTAAAGGGTATAGCCTCGACATTATAGTTTCAGTAGAAGTAAATATTTCCATTTACTGATAGCGCCGATTGAAGGATTTATCTCTTATTGGATAATGAGATAGATAGAAAGATACATATTACCGCCATACTATTTCTGTTGGTTCAGAATAGACAACAAACTCATGATTGAACCATGATTGGATCAGGCGCTAATGAACTCGGCGTACAGGAGTGTCGATGAATATGAGTAAACTGTTGTTCCTGAATGTAAACAATGCTAACATTGAGACCAAGAAACAATGCCAAGGGAAACGTGTCTTCCTCAAAACTTAAAAAAAGTTTTTATGGCAAAATTTTATTAACAATACACAAATTAGTTTCAACTTTAGATTATAACGTGAACTACAAATGGGAAAAGACGAAAATAGGTTTATTAAACTCTAAAACTCTATTATGTTATACAATCAACGGAAACTATATTTCATCTTAGTCTGACAATTGTTTAAATCTTGTACAAATAGTTTTTCTCATCTGGTTTATAATTACTTAACAACTTTGGTCACAGACACATTAGAGAACTCGCTAAAAATATTTCGTAAATAAAATAAATAATTTTAAGCGAGCATTTAATTTTGTTTCTTTGAAGATATTTTTAAATAAAAGATAAATATCTTAAATATTTCTGACCGGATTATTTAAAATTTGACAAACATATATTTGGAAAATTAGGAATATTATTATTGTATGCCGTGTGCTAGTTATTATGAGAGTGGTGTTTATTATCGTGTATATATATCCCTGAATGTTTAACTACTGTTTGTGTTCGTTTTATAAAAGTTTGTTTGTCTGGATGCCCTTAATAGACAGAACGAAAAAGATCAAGATAGATCAATGATCCTAGATCAATGATCCTAGATTTTAGATCTTAGATCTTAGATCCTAAATTCTTGATTCTAGATTCTAGTTTCTAGATCCTAGATTCTAGATCCTAGATCCTAGATCCTAGATCCCAGATCCTAGATCCTAGACCTTAGATCCCATAGATCCTAGATACCTTGCATACAAAAGATCTTGGATGCTTAATGCTTAAAAAATGACGATACTAGATCCCCTATTCTAGATTCTAGATCTTAAATCTAACTCCCGTTTTATTTGATCTTCCTCAAATTCATTTCTAAAGAAAACAAATCAAAACTTGATTCAGTTTTTGTATCAAGTCTAGATTAGAGTAGGCATGGCCTATTACTGGTCTAGTTCTAATAAATCCAAATAGATTGTTTAGTACAATAGATGGCAACGTAGTATTTGTACACTCTCAGTATACAGCTGTATTCTGACGTCACAAGTGTCAACTCAGTTTTTGTGTCCGACAAAATTATTAATAAAAGTGATAATTTTAGAATAAAGTGCTTATCTTCAGTAAAATAAGTGCAATTTTATGTGTTATTTATGTTCTGTTTTTACGCCTTTTTATTTAATCTTGAAAAACATGTCAAATAATGTCAGAAAATTTCGATTTTTTGGTTATATTTGACACTTGTGACGTTGTGTTAATTAATCCATTTCTCTGTTGCCACCTATTGTACTTGATAATCTATTTGTATAAAACAGCCCCCAACCCATGCGAGACAAAGATAGTAATATGAATGATAATGATAATAGTTTTCAACCTTTACAAGTTTAACCTTCAATAAGTATAATAATTATAAATGATTTGAAAATGACAAGGGAAGAAAAAGTTAAATTAGTTTCTTGCAATCTTTAGTTGATATCCAGCCCACTAGGCATTTTATATATTTATCATCTGATCTATGTTAAATAGAAAATTAATTTATAAGTTCTTGTTTAGCCATGTATTTTATTATATAATAGTAATTTTTATATCCCTCTTTTTACAACTTGTATCCATAAAAAAGTCTCTGTGATTTTTGCTAGCATTCCTATATTTTAAATTCAGCTTTTCAAACTTTTTCTATTCTTACTTAAACCTTTCTTATATATCTGGGTTTAGTCCCTAAACCTCTAGACTTCGACAGATTTAAAGCATTGATACATTTATTCTAATTGATCCTGTCCGTAAAAATCCTATCCTATTCTATATTTCTTCATTCATTTAATGATTCTTTTCTTTTATTATTCATGTATTTTTCATTCCTTCCTTATTCATTTAATTAATCATGTTTTGTTTCTTTATTCATTTATTCACTCTTCCCATAATTAGCATTTTACGCATTCTTCCCTTATTCATTTATTCACTCTTCCCAAAATTAACATTTTACGCATCCTTCCCTTATATATTTTTTCACTCTTCCCATAATTATCATTTTACGCATTCTTCCCTTATTCATTTATTCACTCTTCACATAATTAGTATTTTACTCATTCTTCCCTTATTCATTTATTCTATTACTCTACCCTTATTCATACTTTTACTCATTCTTTCTTTTCCCATCATATTCATTTCTTTCTTATTCATTCATTAACCTATTCACTTTTAACTCATAAATTCATTCTTCCTTTAATTAGTCATGCATTCACAGTTTTCATTCCTTCCTTCTTTTTCCATTCTTTTCTTTGTCATTTATTTATTCATTTCCTTCTCATTCATTTATTCATCCTCTTCTCATTCATCCTTTCATTCATTCATTCATTAACCTGTTCATACCTGTTTTTTCCTCATACATCTGTGCATTCTTAACAACAAATTTATGTTTAAATAATAAAAAAATTAGATCGAATTATAATACACTTTAATTAAAGTTATAAATCCACGCCTGCCAGAGTTTAGAACTAGTTTAAGATTTGATAAACGAGATGCAACTAATTGCACTTTACCCAGCCCAATGCTGAAACTGCATCCTATTCCTGGATACATAGATTAATAACAATACAGACAGAACACTACAGGTAGTCTTTTCAAAATATAGGGGTTTTTCGCTACAGTAACCCTTAGGCAGAAGCCCAAAGAAGTTACGCGGATGCTCTTTCTCTGTCTTGTAGGTCAACGCAGCAAATCCCCAAAATCTTGAAAAGACGACATCTAATGTTCTATCTGTATTGTTATTAATGTATGCCTGTATAGAACAAAAAATATGAGTTTTAATGGAGCGGGCATGACGAGTCTATCTTTAGACAAATTGATGCAATTTTTATATTTTTTCTTTCTTTCTATGCATAGAGGTTATAAATGTCTGGCTGAAATACTTAAGACACGACTTCCCCCCCTCCCCCTCCTTGCACTTGGTACATTTAGTAACCGGATTTTCTTAATAATTCCCCTGCTTAATCATATTCACTCTGGAGTCTGGACTACTTCAAACTTCACCTTGGGCTGGGAATACTCTTAATGCCAATTTTTATTCAGTCAGTTTTTTATCCACCTAGTTGAGTGAGGTCTCTTTTTTATTCCCCCAGTTGAGTCAGGTCTCATTTTTATTCAGACAATTGAGTCAGGTTTTTTTTTATCCACCCAGTTGAGTCAGGTCTCTTTTTTATCCACCCAGTTGAGTTAGGTCTCTTTTTTATTCACCCAGTTGAGTCCGGTCTCTTTTTTATTCAGACAATTGAGTCAGGTCTCTTTTTTATCCACCCATTTGAGTCAGGTCTCTTTTTTATCCACCCAGTTGCGTGAGGTCTCTTTTTTATCCACCCAGTTGAGTCAGGTCTCTTTATTATCCACCCAGTTGAGTCAGGTCTCTTTTTATCCACGTCAGATCTCTTTTTTATCCACCCAGTTGAGTCAGGTCTCTTTATTATCCACCCAGTTGAGTCAGGTCTCTTTTTTATCCACCCAGTTGAGTCAGATCTATTTTTTATCCACCCAGTTGAGTCAGGTCTCTTTATTATCCACCCGGTTGAGTCAGGTCTCTTTTTAATCCACCCAGTTGAGTCAGATCTCTTTTTTATCCACCCAGTTGAGTCAGGTCTCTTTATTATCCACCCGGTTGAGTCAGGTCTCTTTTTAATCCACCCAGTTGAGTCAGGTCTCTTTTTATCCACCCAGCTGAGTCAGATCTCTTTTTTATCCACCATGTTGAGTCAGGTCTCTTTATTATCCACCCAGTTGAATCAGATCTCTTTTTTATCCACCCAGTTGAGTCAGGTCTCTTTATTATCCACCCGGTTGAGTCAGGTCTCTTTTTAATCCACCCAGTTAAGTCAGATCTCTTTTTTATCCACCCAGTTGAGTCAGGTCTCTTTATTATCCACCCAGTTGAGTCAGGTCTCTTTTTTATCCACCCAGTTGAGTCAGGTCTCTTTATGATCCACCCACTTGAGTCAGGTCTCTATTATATCCACCCAGTTGAGTCAGATCTCTTTATTATCCACCCAGTTGAGTCAGGTCTCTTTTTAATACACCCAGTTGAGTCAGATCTCTTTTTTATCCGCCCAGTTGAGTCAGGTCTCTTTTTTATCCATCCCGTAAAGTCAGATGTTTTTAATTAACTCTGTGATTTTTAAACGAGTTGTTTTAGCCTGTTCAACCGTTAGATTATAATCTAAGTTTTTGTCAAGTTTTTGTTGAAAATGAATGATATAAAATCTTAAACAAATATACAATATCCTTCAACAAGCTTGACACACGTTCAACCCTTTAACACGTGTTTATTTAAACACGTGTACAGTCTGTGCACAAACACGTGTAGACAAAAAAGTTTTGCGAGTTGTGCAATGTGCATGCTTCCAAAATTATTGTAATTACTAAAGAATTTGAAAAAAGAAAGCAGAGACAATTTCAAATCAAATTTTTCAATTCAATAAAACACAATTTTTTTGGATCCAAATTTAAAAGTTTGACTGATTGTCTTTCCCCGATTTTTAAAATTTCAATTAACCCACCACTTGTTAGTATTCTGTATACTGTATAGTGTATAATGAATATGCTATATCTGAATGATTCTTTATTAAAGCTGTTCCCTCAGAAACACCAAAATAAACATTCTTTATAAAAAAAAATATTTGTCCTGAGGTAAGGTTTTCAGAGTGGTTCGTGGTTCTTTCGATTTGTCGATAAACATACGTAATACAAGTAATGTAACAAATATTTTCCAGTATTTATAAAAAAACAATTCTTTAAATTTTGCAGAAACATTGCCCAAGATTCAATATTTTGTTCAGAAAATTCAAAATCAGTAATTACGTAGTAAAGTAATATCAAATTTTCAACATTTGCTGTCCTCCAATATCGTAAAATTTGAGCTAAAAACTAAATTATGAAAATTTTCCTTCTACCATACGAAATATCAAATTCAGGGAAAATCGAATTTTCATTGTAACATTAGTGAAATTAATAAAAAATTAGAAAATAACCTAGTAGCCTAAAATTCAAGCTAAAGTTACTCGTTTTCATACCAAAATTCGAAAATTTTCAATGCAGGGGGCTCTGCCCCCCTGCAACCCCCCCCCCGCATTCACTACGTTTTACTCGGTGAACATGGGCCCGTACTACAACACCTCTCTTTCAACCCACGATTGAAAATATCAAATTTTTAAAGAGAAATAGCATGGATATCTACTTTATTCTTTTTCATACTGCAAGCTTTCTAGGACACAGTTGTTAATCTGTTTTGACACTTTTATAAATGAAGGAAAACTTGCAACTGTGTCTGCTGATCTCTTAAATGATTAATCCACTAGATATTAATTGGTCAGCAGCAGCAGCAACAGATGCCAATTCGGGGATTTTAGGAGTTGTCTTATTTATAATATAGGATACTAATTAGACTGCCCAGATAAGGATATAGGTAGACAGATAGACATATATATCTTTATCCAGATTCTTAGCACAGGGTGTCTCAATAAACATGGGGATTAAGAGACTAGTAGCTTAATACAACACGGGACAAAGACGATATAAAATTCGTCACTTAATTCCCATGTTAATTGGGACACCCTGTATGGGAGTGTAGAACAGTTTAAATCAAATAACAATAAAAAGAATTTTTAATGCGCCGCAGTCAATCAGATAATTATTTCGTTTTGATGTTGGTTTCTTTTGAACAACTTTGTTTAGTGTTTACAAATATAAATGGGATTAAACCTGATCGTATTGTTAATTAAAAACTGAATAGTTGTAATCCTATATATTTTCAACTATCAATTCACTTCCAATGTTGTCCAAATGTCAAACATAAAAAATCGTGGACTATCCCATTGATAACGGTCAGGTGTATTCTTATTTGCAAATATTTCTATTCTGAAATTAAATGCTAATTCATCCAAATCTAGGTTTAACAACGGGAATTCAGCGCAACAACAATTTTATCTGAATTATTAGAGTAATGCTAAGACTATGCAGTTTTGGCGCCTAAAATTATTCCTCTCCTGGAAGTAAAGCAGCGTGTCAGACCGCCTTCAACCCCCCCCCCTCCCAGCATATAACCCCCACGCGTTTCTCAGTATATTGCTTATCAGCAGCGAATAATATCTTATTTGCGTTTTGTGTGCGTTTTGGTTCTTTGTGTGCATTTGCAGTTCTGAATGCCATGATTAATTTTCTAGATCAGATGGAGATATTAAACAAACTATATAGGCTCTTCCAGAGTATCATCAGTATGAAGTCGTTTCAGTCTTTTTGATTTATATCTATCCTGGAGTCCTTTCAGTCTTTTAATTTCTATCTATCCTGGAGTCCTTTCAGTCTTTTTGATTTATATCTATCCTGGAGTCCTTTCAGTCTTTTGATTTCTATCTATCTATCTTGGAGTCATATCAGTATTTTGGTATCTATCTATCTATCTTGGAGTCTATCAGTATCTTGGTATCTTTCTATCTATCCTGGAGTCTTATGAATAATTTGGTATCTATCTATCTATCTTGGAATCCTATCTGAATCTTGGGATCTATCTATCTATCCTGGAGTCTTATCAGTATCTTGGGATCTATCTATCTATCCTGGAGTCTTATAAATAATTTGGTATATCTATCTATCTTGGAGTCCTATCATCAGTAATTTGGTATCTATCTATCTATTCTGAAGTCCTTTCAATATTTTGGTATATCTATCTATCTATCCTGGAATCCTATCAGTATTTTAGTATGTATCTATCTATCCTGGAGTCTTATCTGTATCTTGGTATCTATCTATCCTAGAGTCCTATCAATAATTTGGTATTGATATCTGTCCCGGAGTCCTATCAGTATCTTTGTATATATCAATCTATCCTGGAGTCATATCAGTATCTTGGTATCTATCTATCTATCCTGGAGTACTATCAGTATCTTAGTATCTATCTATCTATCCTTGAGTCCTATCATTATCTTGATATCTATCTATATATATTGGATTGCTAATTACATAAATATAGTAAACAATATAAAAATAGTTGCAGATTTTTTGCCTGTGACATTATAACTTGTATGTGTATTTTTAGCAATAAACTATATCTTATCTTATCTTATATAATATCTATCCGTTTAATTTTCCCTGGTTTCCAAGTTTATTTTCGTGAGAAGAATTGAATTTATAATATATCAAATTCCACAGCTAATCATCCATCCTTCTTTTCAAATAAAACTCAGGCCCACTAGAAATATGTGGAGGGGGGGGGATAATACTGCCTGGAGATACTTACCCATCTTTTACGGTTGAGACTATTATCAAAATGTATCATTTTCAACTGCCCTAAGGTGTTGTTTATAGACTAGATGGTTTACATATCTTCTAAGATTAGGACGATCAGCTGATGTTTTAGAATACTTTATTACTGCCTAGAGACGCGTGGTTCCGGTTAAACGTTTAACAATAATTTGTTATGCGTATTGTCTGCGTGGCTCTGCTTACGATGCCTGTTTTTATTGCGTTAAAGTCTCTTTTTTCCCATTCCGTTTTGTGATCACGGGTTCGAAGCTCCAATGTCCAGTCAACCTTAAAAAGTTGATTTTAAGAAAGATGATTTTTAAATTAATTTAGTTAAATACACATCGTGCAGTTTAGGGGAGGGGAGGGGTGCAGGGGTGCAGGGGAAGTCATAAATATATTCCTCCCCTTCTTAACTCTTTAGAAGCCTTTTTACACATAAGTTTTGTCACAATTAAGAACACGTTTTGTTAATGAACTTCCTCATTTTGTTTTAATTGATATTACTTAGCCTTACCTCCCGTCTCATAAAAGTGATAAAAGACAGTAAAAGAACCATAAGCCTCCGTCTCCCCCTCTCCTCTTGCAATAACACATCTGCAGTTTATCAAACTATATTTTGCGGATTAGTATAAATAGTTATGAATTCTTTTTAATACATTTTTTGTGTAAATATATAAACATATACAAAAATGTCTAAAAGCACGAAATATTTGAGTTTAGCACATTCTTCGCATTCTAGTATTTACAATCAGGCAGTCAGCATATTTCACAGTTCATCGCTCTTGACAAATAAACCGTAAACCCTTGTAATTATTCATTCAGTCGTCGGTCTTTCCTTAGAATATGGATGGTCTTTGGTCGGTCTTTCCTTAGAATATGGATGGTCTTTGGTCGGACTTCTTTCGAGTTTTGGTCGGAAACTTCTGAATGGAGTGTGGTCGTGTTCTAAATGGAGTTTCTCAAGGTTCTGAATGAATTTTGGTCGCGTTCTGATTGGAGTTTGGTCATGTTATCAATTTGGTCGTTTTCTGAAAAGAGGTTGGTTGTATTTTGAATGGAGTTTGGTTGTGGTTTGGATTATGTTTGGTTGTGTTCTTTATGAAGTCTGGTTCTGAATGAAGTTTGAAGTTTTGTCAGGTTATGAATGGTCGTGTTCTTTATGAAATTTGGCCGGGGTCTGAATTGAGTTTGGTCGTGGTTTGGATCGAGTTTGGTTGTGTTCTTAATGAAGTTTGGTCGCGTTCTGAACGGATAGTGGTTGTTTTTTAATGGAGTTTGGTCGTGGTTTGGATTAAGTTTGGTCGTGTTCTTCATGAAGTTGTGTCAGGTTCTGAATTGAGTTTGGTTGTGTTCTTCATGAAGTTGTGTCAGGTTCTGAATTGAGTTTGGTCGTGTTTTTCATGAAGTTGTGTCAGGTTCTGAATTGAGTTTGGTTGTGTTCTTCATGAAGTTGTGTCAGGTTCTGAATTGAGTTTGGTTGTGTTCTGAATGGATTCTGGTCGTGTTTTGAATGGAGTTTGGTCGTGTCTGAACGTCTTAATCTTAAGGAATAAAAACTGTTTCATTTCTTTCTCTAATTCTGATTCTGTAAGATCAGAATTCTGTGTTAAATGTGTTAATAGCAGAATGTCCAAAGCCTATAGTGTGTGAGGCAATTTTAGTTTTATTTCTTTAAAAAGTGTCACGGAACCCTTCGTCCCAGGTCTGAAGATGCTCTGTAGAATTTTCTTAAAACTAAGGAATTATTGAAAAATAAAAAAATATGTTTATTTCAATATAAGGTAACTTTAAAAAAATTCAATAAAAGTTAATTATAATTGGCATTTTAAAAACAAATCATGTTTAAAATATAAACATTGCATAACTGAGCTTTTAGCTCTTAAAGTCCAAATCTATACAACACCCCCCCCCCACGCCCCACTTCCCACCCCTATATTTTTACACCAAGGGCCGTGTTAGGGTCAAGTTAATAAAAGAGCTGTAAATAGCAATGCAAGGACTACTTCTAGTATGATGTGAACTTAACAACTTGACACTTTTATTCATTAATTTGATTTATTTAACACCGTAGTACACAGTACACAATACTAGGGGATCCAGTACACAGTACACAATACTAGGGGACCCAGTACATCAACACAATAATAGGAGACCCAGTACACAGTACACAATACTAGGGGACCCAGTACATAGTGCACAATAATAGGGGACCCAGTAAATCAACTCAATAATAGGGGACCCAGTACACGGTACACAAATACAATACTAGGAAACCCAGTACATGGTACGCAATAAAGGGGAATCAAGTACACAGAACACAATACTTGGGGACCCAGTATATAGTACACACTACTAGAGAATCCATTACACACAGTACACAATACTAGGGAATCTAGTACACAGTACACAACACTAGGGAACCCAGTACACGGTAAAAAAATAATCGGGGACCCAGTACATCAACACAATACTAGGGGATCTCAATATTAGGGAATCTAGTACACAGTACACAATACTAGGGGACCCAGTTTATAGTACATAGCACACAAAAAATGGATATGAACTATGTATAAAAATACACAAATCCTGTAATCATAGGCGATAGAAAAGTTTAGAGCAAAACAGCATTTAGTTCATGATTCCACAGTTCTTCACTTTTACAGCTCTTGCTCTAACTGATTAAAAGTCGCCCCGATCCTTGAATTAAGCGTAGTTTAAAGTGATGTAGGATTATAACTAATTTTCACCGTTACTTCACCCCTATACACATGTAATTACTATACAGGCGGCACAAGCTGCATAACAATAAGGCAAAAAACCTGTTCGCGTCCCGAGCCTGCAAAAAGGTTTGTAAACCTAACTGTATAAAAACCTGGAATGGGTTTCTCCGTTTGTCCAGGCTAGACGTCTGATGCAATTTAAAAACTCGAGAAAGAATTCTTGATCAATAATAGATACAGGTCGGTCCAAATTTTGATTAAAGTTAAAGTTTAATTGCTAGTTGAATTGCTCCATTGAAATGAATCTGCTAATCTATTTATATTTTCTTATTTCGACTTGAAACTGCGAAAGCCAGTGAAAAACATTAGATTGTTTAATGTTTACCCCCTAATTGTGTGTTTGGTGGGGAAGGTGGGGGAGGGGGCGGCACTCCCTTCCCCACCCCTTATCTGAGCTAGAAATGGCCCCAGGTTAAAAGTATTAAACGTCCCTGTCTCGAGAAAGACAAATTAAGATTGAACTTCTAAAAATATTTGACACTATATTTATACGTTTAAACAGAAGATTTAAGATCATTCAGGAACCCATTGGAACTCCGGATCATTCAGGAACCCATTGGAACTCCTGATCATTCAAGAATCCATTGGAACTCCGGATCATTTAGGAACCCATTTAGAGCCTGAACCTTTAAGGAACCTATTATGAGCCCTAAACCTTTTGGAAACCCATTCTGAACCCTGAACCCTGGACCCTTCAGGATCCAATTAAGAACCCTGGACCTGTTTTTGAAACCTCTCCCTTGTTAGGAACCCATTTAGACCCCTCCCCTGTTAAGAACCCATTTAAACCCCTCCCCTGTTAAGAACCCATTTAGACCCCTCCCCTGTAAAGAACCCAATTAGACCCCTCCCCTGTAAAGAACCCAATTAGAACCCTCCCCTGTTAGGAACCCAATTAGACCCCTCACTTGTAAAGAACCCAATTAGACCCCTCCCTTGTAAAGAACCCAATTAGAACCCTCCCCTGTTAGGAACCCATTTAGAACTCTCCCTTGTTAGGAACCCAATTATAACCCTCCCTTGTTAGGAACCCATTTAGAACTTAGCCAGGTATCTTATTCTCAGTGAGGACTTCTCCCCATCTGAAAAGTATCTGACCCCTCTGCATAAAATACTAACATTTTGTTTGAAATATCTAACTATAAAAATATCTAATTATCAAATATCTAATTATCAAAATGTCTTACGATCAAATATCTAATTATCAAAATATCAAAAATTTCTAAAAAAAAAATCTAAATTTTCCAAGATATTCTAATAATATTTTGTGTTTAGATTGAGGCTAGCTTACCTGAATGTAAAGAGAACCATTGTTGATAAAAATACATCTTCATGCACCAGGTATATAACACAATTACTAAAAGATATCATAGATAGATTACTATAGATATTTTTTGTTAGTATTAAACTTTAGAAAATTAAATTTCTGAAACCTTTTGAGTTCCTAGTTAACTTTGAACTTTGGTCTAAAGTGATAAAAGTTAAACGAAATTTTCCATTTTTAATCCTAAACATTTCTGAATTATAAATATAATAAATAATTTTTTAGATACTTACTGCACATTAAGTATGAAGTTTCCTTGCCTTGATTTAATATTTTTGTAAATTTAAAAAACATTTTTTTCTTCACAGCCTTCCGGCAAATCATGCTAATTTTGAATATTTCTATGCCATTAAATTAAAAAATATAGTCAAACAGCTAGAACCAGAAAACTGTGGAGTAGAAAGACGACATTAAAGCAATAATTAAGTATATTTGAGACGACATTAAAGCAATAATTAGTGTATTTGAGACGACATTAAAGCAATAATTCAGTATATTTGAGACGACATTAAAGCAATAATTAGTATATTTGAGACGACATTAAAGCAATAATTAGTGTATTTGAGACGACATTAAAGCAATAATTAGTATATTTGAGACGACATTAAAGCAATAATTAAGTATATTTGAGACGTAATTAAAGCAATAATTAAGTATATTTGAGACGACATTAAAGCAATAATTAGTGTATTTGAGACGACATTAAAGCAATAATTAAATGTATTTGAGACGACATTAAAGCAATAATTAAGTGTATTTGATGATGTTACAAAGCATTTAGATTTACCAGTAACATATGTATTAAATCACTTATTTAGTGTAATGATTCTGTTACATATCACAATTACTGTGTATCTTGTACATTTGACTATTTAAAGTCAAAACTTTAATCTAAAAGTCGACTTTTTATTCCATAGTTTTCTGGCATCACTTGTATTCCAGAGTTTTATGGTTCTATGGTTTATGATTTTGTGGAATTTAATGAGATCCAGGTCGTCACGAAAGCCTGATACTTTGTCGGTAACCCTGTATAGTGTATATAAGTGAATCCAGTTAAATATCTATATCTCTTATGTTGTAATCTCTGTTTTTGTCTGAATGTTTGTTTGTCCGATCATAACTCAGGAACCCCTGGACCGATTGGCCTCAAAGTTTGAATGGGGAACTCGAGAGACCCAAGGGAATGATCTTAGCTGGGTTTTGAGATTCCAAGTTTAGGGGGTCCACTTTTAACGAGGAAAAAAAGGCTAAAATCGTAATTTACGACAAGGTGCGGGTAACGGAGGGAATAACTATGACTCCCCTGGGTTACCGAGCTTGTATTGTGTACAGTAACAACACCATGTGTGTGTCTTTAAGATTATATTAGATAATATGCTGGGGTAGAAAGATATCCTATCTTTGATTTGGTCTCTGAAAGGAATTATTCACATATTTGAAATTACTTTAATCAATTATTAATGATTTATTTTTACCCCTTTAAGTGACAGACAATGTTATTTATTTTTCCAGTTCTGAGTTTCGATTGGTTATATAATATATAACAAATATATGAATAAATAAGTTAAATATTTCTTATTTGCAAGCACAAGGTGGTGTCAAAAACGATGTGGTGGGGAGGGAAAGAAATGAGGGAAGGGGGGAATCGAGGGGACAGGATGGCGGGAATAGGATGAAAGAATGTGGGGGGGGAACCAATCCTAAACACTTACAATGCGTAGAATCGTGAATTGTTGATATTTAGTCTAGTTTTTGCAAACTTACAATTTGTTGTTTATTGTATACGCTGAGCCTGGTTAATTGGCAGTACTGGTGTTCTTTAATCCTTACTTCACGAAGAAACACAGTAGATACACACTACACACATATAAAAATATATTTAAAACCCTGTTAGCTTTCCGTGTTAATACTTCCCCCTTGCTAAAGGGTTACATGTGTTCACACTGTAGACAGCGTTCACCGGGTTTTACAGGATTTCAAGTGGTTTTCAATAGATTTACATACAGAGATCTCTGTACTTAACAGACAAAGGTTTAAAGGGTACCATTGTAAAGGGGAAAATGCCCTTTTTGCATGGATGGTCACTTTAAATCACGCTTACAGTCCCTTTAACGCCAGTTTCTCTAAACATTATTTTTTTACCTTGAATCTTCAAACTCTCTAAATTATTAACGAATTTTTATTATTAAGATTGAATATGATATCTAGGATGTCTTTTCATAAAATTAATTATTTTCAATTATGGTTTCTTTATAAAAGTGACTTTTTTCATTGTTTCTTGTTAACACTGGAGAACAATTTGAGAACTAAACACTTGTAAAACTTGTAAAATGACAATATATAATCCACATTATTAATCAGATAAAGGTTTAAAGGGTGGGTTGAGACAATTGACAACAAAAAAACACAGACAAACTGCAGCTAATCATCCATCCTTCTTTTCAAATAAAACTCAGGACCACTAGAAATATGTGGAGGGG
>NW_019396517.1:271283-284397 GCF_000591075.1 Eurytemora carolleeae
TGGTAATAGCGGCGTGACGTTATTGAAATTATCGTTATGACTTTGATATGAAAACATTTACTCTTATAATGATTTCTGCAATAAACAGTTAGCACCATTAAACCTGTATCAAAAAAAATTTAAATAATTTACGTTAAAAATTTGTTCTTTAGTAATCATTTTGTATGTTCTTTAGTTTCGGCTTTCCACATTCTTTCATGGGACGATTTTTATAGTTGAACTTTTTTGTTTGATAATTCGATATTCTAAACTATGTATAAAGACATAAAGGAGTTTGGCTCATTTTTTAGATTTCTGCATTCATTTTTAGAAATTCTTTTTTTGTTTTGTGAACCCTGTCCTCCGATTTTTTTTTCTTTTTCGGTTTTGGTACACCCGGTCCTTTGAATAGCATTGACCTGTTTTATGGTTTTGGTGCACCCAGTTCCAAGAATTTCAATACTTTGTTTACAGGTTTTGGTTCACCCTGTTCTTCGAAAATTATTGCTTTTTATGTTTTTGGTCTACCCTGTTCTTGAAATAGAATTTCCTTGATTGAGGGGGTTGGTGCACCCTGTTCTTGGAAAATCATTGTTTTTTTATGTTTTTGGTCTACCCTGTTCTTGAAATAGAATTTCCTTGATTGAGAGTACGGAACAATAAGCTAATAATATTCAATTCAGCAAGAAGTCTCAAGATTCTCACAAGCATAATATTAATAGATTTTCCATCAAACAAAATGTCGTAATGAAAATAAAACTCGGATTCTGACACATTAATGATCCAAAGTTGTTTGTTGATTTAAAATAGTTTTTTTGAAGTAAATTTAACGAAAGGCATAGTAAGCAGTATTATTACAAAATATTTATAGAAAATTTTAATTAAACGTCTATTCTTAATATTATTATTAAATACAGCTTTGATTAAGAAAATAAAGATTCAAAATCTATTTGTGTACATGAACGTGTGAACGACTATATATAAATCAGAAAGCTTAATTTTAAACCAATTTTTACCTACACATATATCTGAAAGTGATTTTAATGTTTAAAAAAGTGCCGTAATTTCACATATCTATACGAGTAGTAATTTTAATAAGCAGTGTAAAGTTAAGGCAATTTTTTCTATACAATCAAATAACTTTCTGATTTTCTGGTTTAAAATTAAGCTATATATATATATATATATATATATATATATATATATATATATATCTATTATAGACTGAATATTGTGAATATCGCAAAGTTAGCCCTACAGGTTAAACTGCAGGAAACTGCAGAACCGACGTAAAGAAATCATTGCTTGGGTTTAATACCAATAAAATTACTGTGTTCGCCTGGCGTCCATTTTTACTCGCGTGAGCCTCAACTAACGAGGTTAAATAGTGTAGAGGGCTAACATCGACCAACGAGGCTAGAAAGTGTAGAATTTAAAACCAACGAGGCTATTAAGCATAGAGCGTGAATATCAACAAAAGATGCTAAAAAGTCTAGAACATAAATATGAAAAATGAGGATAGATAGACGTAAAACAATGTATTGAATCTGGAAAAAAATTGATTTTATGAAATGTGAGGAAAACCAATCATCTGTTGCACTCTAGATCTAGGACCTCGTTGGTAATATCTAACCTTTATACCCTACTCAGAATTCATTTTATTTCTTTGAAAAGGTTTATATTCTTCATGACATGTCTATTATTGTAAATCAACTTCACTGATTCATGATTTAGTTCAGTTTGAAAGAGAATTCGATCAATTCCCGACAAATATTTAAGATTTCGAATACAATAGATATGTCATAAATATGCTTCATGTTAATAAGCTCTTTGTGCTTGAGACATTTATACTTATATATATTTGATTTGATTCGATTAAAAAATTTTCATAATTAAGTAAGAATAATAGCCCTGTTTCAAATATTATTGATTTCATTCAATTTTTTTTCATGAATATTCCGTTTAAATAGTAAAAAAAAAAGTTTACGGAAAAACTAGATAAATCAATATTAAAAAATGCCTGTAAACAATTTTAAGGATTTCTTTGGAATCATTTCATAAATCCTATCCTACCGGTTATATACGTTTTTGAACTTGTTTCCACCCTTCATAGATACAATCCTATCTTGGAAACCCAGCTTTGTCTGGGAACTAAATTTTCGCTGTTAAAGTCAACCTTAGACCTTTTAAACTGAGCCAAACACGTTCCCGAGGTTCTACCGAGCTCCTCATTCAAAATTTATGACAAATCGGTCATGATTGGACATAACAGACAGACTAAATAGATTACTACTTTATACATATAGATTCATCTATGTGTATGCTAAACAAAATTGCCTAAAAGTTAGCTCATGAGACAAAAGGAAGAGATTGATTCCCTAAAAAAAATAGGAGACATTATGATATAGTTTATTGAAGGAACATCAAAACTAAACTTGAAATAACTCAAATATTTATCCATAAAAAATCTCAAATATTAAACTGAATTTCTCCCCTAATTATGGTGATTAAAAAACGATATTTTTCTATCGACACTGCAGGGGAATTCTTTCACGAAACCGTTTATATAATTTAGTTGATTAGGTGAGCAGAGTCAAGGTTAAATTATCATGCAAATATTACAGTCCAATATGGATCGAATGGACTGACATTTCTTTATGAAACCCATGGCATGGTAACATATCTTTATTTCAAAAATCTAAATTCATATCTACATTTGTTTAATTCCACGGGCAACGCCGGGCACTTCAGCTAGTATAGAACTTTGTATTCAAATATCATCACTGTTAAGTCTCATTCTATATGGGTAACCCTGTACTAAATTTCCTGGATTATTAACGGCCTGTACAGTTTAAAATGTTTCTTCTTGAAATAAAACTCTGCATTGTTTTGTTTTACTTCCGACGATACTGCATTAGCTGCACGTACGAAATACTACACACATCCCCTTCTCCCCAATATAGATTGGGAGCTCGCACCATAGCTTCACATGCATAGATGCATTACATCCGTTCAACTTTAGGTTTTACCACTGCGGTCGGGAAGCAGGGGGGGGGGGTCGGGAAGATGGGGGGCGTAGAGATGAGCCCGTTAGTTTTTTGTCTCTATTTTGTTAGTTCATCGTTCGTGAACTACATATTTGGTTCGTTTCTGCATCAATCGTTCTAAAAAATTTATTTTGTTCGTTCTCAAAATTATCGTTCATTTTCCGTCTATTTCGTTCGTTTTCTCACTGAACGATTGATCAATAAAACCGTTCTTTTAGTAAAATCGTTCGTTTAATTGTTCTTTAATTGTTCTTCCAGTTAAAAAGATTTTTTTTTCAAAAGTTTGTTCGAAAAATATCATTCATTCGGTAAAAGTATTATCGCTCTGTAAAAAGTTTGTTCGAAAAAATCGTTTTTTTCAAAAACTTCGGAAAACTCGGTCGTTCAAAAAACGATCTTTTTCAGAGAAATATGGGAAAATGATTATGATAGCGTAAATTAAGGAACTCAGTACTTTTCAAATACTTAAATATTTCTAACCTTGTGTTAATGAAAACCTTTGATATGTCGTTTGGCTATAACTGAATTTATGGACTGAAATATTAATATTTTTAGCAAGTGTTCATTTCTATAGTTGTTAGGAACAAAACGGGTAAAAAGAACTTTAAAAACTGTGAGAAAGAGGAATACAAATCAGAAGTTAAAAAGAACTAGAAAGGGAGGGGGACTATATAACTTTATACATGTATTGTCTCAGATTTGCTGAATTATATCAGAATCCCATTGTTCATTAGATAATATTCAATGTACTCACGGAAATGTTCAAGGGACCCCCCCCTCCCCCCCCCACCGGAAGTTGGGGAGGTGGGGGGGGGGCAGGGGATTGAACGGTTCATCGAACATGAAAATTGTAAGAAATGTTTGATGCCAATTTGCCAAAGTTTTCTGTAGTCTTTGATTTTCAATTCTTCAACTATATCTTACAAAAACCTGCAGTCATTCTAAATTATTGAACTGATTCATTAAATTCATTATTTTTTGGCAAAAAGTCGAATGCTTATATTTGTATAACAAATAATTACGGTTTTTTAAACAATTATTAAACAGGAAAAACACACCATTTGCACTAGTCCGGGTAGAAATAATCACATCATTGGAGGAAGCACTATCAGAGACCCCCCCATATATTTTCATTTGAGACCCCGATATTTTCATTGGAGACCCCATTTTTTCGTTGGAGACCTCAATATTTTTATTGGAGACCCCTTGCTCTTCAATAAAATGTGGGGGTCTCTGACAAAAGATTGGGATTTCTTATGAAAAGCTTGGGGGTCTCCAATTGAAATCCGTGGGTCTCCGATGATATGACTTCTGGGGTCTCCAATAGTATTCCAATGATGCTGATTTCTCCCAAGACCCCTTCCCCCTTTGTAACTTTGACACATTTAAAACCTCATGTGTATTGTGTATTGTACATCCTATACAATCGCTGGCGCTGGATTTTCGAACATTCCTGGAAAATATGAAAATGTCGTCTTCATTATCAAAAATCCTCGAAACAGGAATAAATGTTTTCAAAAGAAACTCTCAGATCATGAAATATACAAAATATTATGAAATGTCAACTATTTACTAATGCGTCGAAAAATAATTAGGAATCACTGATTTCAATTCATTTCAATTTGGTTTTCATGGATCCTCCCTCCTCTTCTCGTACTTTGTCTTGTAATCACGTTTTAGAGTTAGACATAGATACCAGGATATACATCTCCTCTTCCTTCCTTTCTTCCTTCCTCTCTAGAGCTATATACAATACGCAAAGCGTAGTCACGTACGTGCAAGAGAACTAAAATACAGATTAAATAAAATTTCAATTAAATGTTTTGATGAACAAATTAAAGAAAGTTAAATATATTTTTTAATCTATTATTCAACACTAGTTAGATATATCTACTTAATTTAATTTGATAATTTAAAGTTTAGCTAATCGTCAATAACTAATCTGATGTGATATGAATCTCCCTGTACAATAAGTAAACATATCACGTACAACGTACATATATACATGTACAATGTACATTGTGCGAGGGGAAAAAACTAGAAAAGCCCCCCCCCTCATTTTATGATTTAAGTATAACTAGCTTGGGACCTGCAGCTTTGTATGGAGAATCTAAACAACTCTTAAACTCGGGTTAAAAACATTTCCGTGGATATTACGAGTTCCCGAATCAAAATTTGATGCAAATCAGTCCAGAGTTTCATGAGTTTTGATCAGACAAACAAACAAACAAAGATTACTACTTTGAATAAATAAATGCTTCCCCAAGACCTTTCTTTGGGTTGCGCCAATCAAACATTGCATTTTACCCTCCCCCGCTCTAAACATTGCATTTTACCCTCCCCCGTTCTAAACATTGCATTTTACCCTCCCCCGCTCTAAACATTGCATTTTACCCTCCCCCGCTCTAAACATTGCATTTTACCCTCCCCCGTTCTAAACATTGCATTTTACCCTCCCCCGCTCTAAACATTGCATTTTACCCTCCCCCGCTCTAAACATTGCATTTTACCCTCCCCCGTTCTAAACATTGCATTTTACCCTCCCCCGCTCTAAACATTGCATTTTACCCTCCCCAGCTCTAAACAGATTCCTTCCATAAATGCAATTTATCTAAATGATCCTGAACTATACAAAATATTACGTCGAAATGAATATTAGATCTATTCTTCGCTTTTGTAGCTGAGAGTGTACTAGCTAGTTCAATTACTCCTCTTGTGTAGCTGAGAGAGTGTACTAGAGAAGAAACCATACCATAGCTAGTTCAACTACATCTCTTGTGTAGCTGAGAGTGTACTAGAGAAGTAACCATACCTAGCTAGTTCAACTACATATCTTGTGTAGCTGAGAGTGTACCAACTATTTCAACTACTCCTCTTGTGTAGCTGAGAGAGTGTAATAGAGAAGTAACCATACCTAGCTATAGTTCAACTACTCCACTTTTGTAGCTGAGAGAGTGTACTAGAGAAGTAACCATACCTAGCTAGTTCAACTACATCTCTTGTGTAGCTGAGAGAGTGTACTAGAGAAGTAACAATACCTAGCTAGTTCAACTACATCTCTTGTGTAGCTGAGAGAGTGTACTAAAGAAGTAACCATAAATAGCTAGTTCAACTACATCTCTTGTGTAGCTGAGAGATCGTACTAGAGAAGTAACCATACCTAGCTAGTTCAACTACATCTCTTGTGTAGCTGAGAGAGTGCACTAGAGTAGTAACCATTATTTAGCTAGTTCAACTACTTGTTGTTAGATATTAAATCAACCTCTGATAACATGAGTTTGATGAGTTTACTCAATTATTCTCACGGTCTAGTGTAATTGAACTTTACGGAATGCAGTAGCACCTCCCCCCCCCCATCATTTATTCTTTTTCTACGAACAATAGATCTATTCATAATTATATCATAAATGTTAAATAATAAACATAAAACTTTTAATAGAGTAGAGTATATTTCCTTAAATAGAGGTTTACATGCAGGAAGCTGAAAAACAATAAGTTTTAACGAAGATAGAATTAATCTTAAAGGGACTGTAAGCGTAATTTCAAGTTGCCCTCCATTTATATTCAAATGCACGATTCACAACGATACCTTGCATTTGAAACCCTAATATCAAAATAGATTTGAAAGAAAACGTCATTTGTCTGACTCGGAAAGTGTAAAGTTACCCTACAAAGCTTTGTCTTAAAACTGTTTATTTTCATTTGCGGTTTCTTTTCAAACGTGATTTGCGCATTTCTTGGTTATTAGAAGCAATGGATAAATTATCAGAAAAATAATTGTATATTCAACATTTTTGATTAAATTCAGGTTTTAAACAATGTTACCTTTGCAAATCGGACATTACCATCTTTAAATGGAGAGTCAGTTGAAATTAGGCTTACAGTCCCTTTAAAATCTTGATGTGAATGAATTATTTGACTTTTTTAATAGGATTACCAGCTTTAAATCCTAATCCTGACCAGTATACATTTAATCCTCAATATAATCAAGAAAACAGGCTTTTCACACTCAAATTCACATAGCTTAGATAAGATAAAATTACTCTCTAGTTTGAAGATTTATTTACGTTATTTTCTTTTCATTTCATTCTATCCACAGTGGGGGAAAATGTTTTGAGAAACCTTTAGAAAAATGTTTACAATCACGAAACCTCTCAGTGCACTCGGAGAAGGTTTTCTGAATATGTGTGCAAGCTAAGTAGCACATGCAAAGGAAATTGACGGACACTAAAAAAGGTATATTCTCAAACTTTTTAGTTTTTGACAAAGTTTGCATATGCAGAATGTCTGAACATATTTTTTACCCACGATAATCGTTCTAATGCATGTATCTAACCATGAGTTTACTGTTCTGCGGTAAACCTCAGGTCTGGACCGGTACTTATATATACGCTAATAGTCTTATTAATGTTCTTAATCGTTTATTAATACTATCTATCCCACAAAATATAAATGCTGAAAAAATTTGCGTAAGCCTGCGTAAAGCGTGAACTACAGGTTAGAGTTTAAACAACTTCAGAATATAAATTAGTGTATCGACAGTATCTAGATATTTTAAAATAACATGTACATTCTGCTCAAAAAAAATATGCACAACTAAAAAATTATTCAAGGAAATAGCGTTAAACAATATTGCTCTTCTAGTTATCAACTTTGCTAACAAAATATGGAACAAATTTGAATAAAAAAATTTCAAAATAAATATTTGGAATATACGAGCATAATATGTGTTACCCATTGGACACTTTCATTGTTAAAGCTGCCGGACATGTTATTCATCAGTTTTCAAAATGGAGGAGGATTGGGGGTATTTACTTTTGTAGTTAACCTATTCTAATATGCCGNGGTGATTGAAAATTAATGGGATAAGTGCTACGTTTAGGGTGTCTTTGGTAAATCGATAAATAATGAATTATAAAAAAATCAATTCAAATTCAAAAAATCCTTATTGATTTTTCTGATTATTTTAAAATCTTCATGTGTTCATACAAGAACAGACCATATCGTTTGCAAATATTCCGGAGATAAAATAATGACAAAAAATATGTGTTAATCGATTTTTACAATATTCGGCTTGAACATCATCAGCATTATAGATTTATAAAGAGAAGAAGATCTTCAATCCTTATCAGTTCTTAGATAAACAGATAGATAAATAAATAGTATAATAAGGAATATACTCCTTAGATGGATAGATAAATAGTATAACAAGGAATATACTCCTTAGATGAAATAGCTAAATAGTATAAAAGGAATATACTCCCTAGATAGATAGATAAATAGTATAATAAGGAATATACGCCTTAGATGAATAGATAAATAGTATAAAAGGAATATACTCCTTAGATGGAATAGCTAAATAGTATACAAGGAATATACTCCCTAGATAGATAGATAAATAGTAAACAAGGAATATACTCCTTAGATAAATAAATAGTTTGATAAACAGTTAGATAGTTAGAAATTTAGTTAGATATAGAAGTACGTATGTATATATATAGTTGGTTAGATATTAAGATATTTAGATAGATATAGATAGATATTTAGAAAGAAACTTGAACGGTGATAGAGAAGAACGTCGTATTTTGAAATATCAAGCATTTAAATTTGTTACTTTAAATTGTAACTCTGTTAAACTGGTAGCATGAGAGCCTGGCTCTTTATATTTGGTTTGGCCTGCGTAGCCTACCCCACAACAGGTTAGATATACTTTAAATCAATTCGTAATATTATTAATACACATTTTATTAAATTAAATCAAATGAATTTGCTTGCACGAGGGGTTTGGGGGGCAATGGAAGAGGGAGGGGGGACATGAAAACAGATCTTAACAAAAAGTAGGATTAGATGGTGTAATTGACTGGATAATGGATATATCTTAAACTCAATTTGTCTTTTAAAAAAAGCTTGAAATGATCAACAAATGATGGAAACAAATATGTTACTATACAGTTTTCTCAACAGTGGAAGAAACTGAAAAGCCTTTCCATCTGTATTTAAGCTTTATAAAAAAGAAAAAGGAAAAATTTGAAATCTACCTGTTACAAGCATAAAACAATCTGTTACAAGTATAAAACAATCTGTTAGAAGTATAAAACAACCTGTTACAAGTATAAAATCATCTATTACAATATGAAAACTATCTGTTACAATATGAAAATATCTGCAACAGATTTAATTGAAAATATACTTGAAATGTAAAGGTCAAAGGTCAGGAAAGAGTTTCAAAATAAATGAACAATTATTCTTGAATTCTTGAATTCTAATTGAAAAAAATTTCTTGTTAAATATCAAGGATATCAAACAGAAATTCCTGGATGCATATGCATTCAATTCCAAGCTATTCTAATAGATAGATAGATAGATACATCATCATTCAGTTTATTCTAAGGTTATTTCTATATAGTACAATGTCCGGGCGATACAGTACAAACTGGGACCGGAAAGGTTGACCCTGATCGGAAATTTAAATGTACTACGGCTGCCCGTGGTTTGAGGTGATGTAGGGGGAGTTTGGCTAGGGAATGGGTGTCGGGGGAGATTTAGGGGAATTATGGAGGAGTTAAGGGGGGATGCTTTTATGATGGAGATGACGGAGTTTCTGGGGAGGGGGTTATTGCAAGGTTAGTTTAAAAAAGATTTATTTGTTTATTTCTTGTTTTTTTTCAATCATTTAATCAGAATCCAGCTTCATTATGATTATTAATAATTATTAATAGTTAACAAGTCGTCCAATATCTTATTTTGAAGAACATTTTCATGGACCTGAAGCTTTAGTAAAAAAAGAGGGCAACGGCAAAAAAATATAGAGGGAGGGGACGTCCAAACAATTGTTGAAAAATGGATGTAGAAACGTGTTTCACATCTTGATATTTGTAACAAACACAAAAATTATTTTCTACATTTCCCTACACGGCCTTTTTTAAGCAATTGTTCAACCCTGTCTAACACCCACTCTATTAAAGTTGGCGGTCTAATTTTTTTTAAATGAGCTTGCCTTGAAAACTTGGGCTTTGAACATGCATTATCTATACTGTTTCTACCGATTAAGCTTAAAGGAGTAATTGGAAAAATACTTCTCGACTTTTACATGAGAGCGTGCACACCTTGGTTTTCAGTGCCTGGTTGCAAAACTTTAATTGGACTCTCTTCCAGCATCCAGGATCTATACAGGGCTAGGTTGTGAACCCCCGGCTTCCATGAGCATCCAGGATCTATACAGGGCTAGGTTGTGAACCCCCGGCTGCCATGAGCATCTGCTATTATGCAGCAGCAGAAGAGTCTAGCAGATTAAAAAAGCTGTGCTGCATGGCGGAGGCTCTTTTACTGAATAGCGGTGGCTATATAATGTACGGCGCAGGCTCGTCTTGTAAAGTAAATCTGAGAAGCTCGGTCTGCATAGGGGAGGCTCATGGCGGTCAAGGATTCCCTCCCTCACAGGGCTCTGAAGCTAACTGCAGTTTAACATTATTTACAACTCAGAATGCACTTGTTGCTGCAATTTAGACAAATTTTGGAGAATTCCTAACCGTTCATTACAACAAACATATACTTAGAGGGCTGCTCATGCAAAAATTTAATATTTAAATTCAAGTAATTTTTTGCAGCACAGACAAAGAAAGTAATATCAGAATTCAACATTGGTTTAGATGGAAAAAAGGCGAAACCTTCTCAAAGATTAAAGGGATACTTTGAGAAATGGGAGATGTAGGGTCACACTTATTTCAATTAACTTCACAGTCCCTTTAAACATATTTCAATTAACTTCACAGTCCCTTTAAACATATTTCAATTAACTTCACAGTTCCTTTCAACATATCTTAATTAACTTCACAGTCCCTTTCAACATATTTTAATTAACTTCACAGTTCCTTTAAACATATTTCAATTAACTTCACAGTCCCTTTAAACATATTTCAATTAACTTCACAGTCCCTTTAAACATATTTCAATTAACTTCACAGTCCCTTTAAACATATTTTAATTAACTTCACAGTCCCTTTAAACATAACTTTTTTTATAAAGTCAGGCTTACTGTCTTTTTCTACTGTAAAAAAGCTAAAAACACTTAATTTCAAGTTAGTGTTTAAGTTATGGGTTCTATAATAAAAAAAATTTTAGATATCCCTCATATTTATAATCTTTAAACCATGATAAATTATGAGCAGGGATAAAGGGCAATATAAATTTTGCCCAACCATTTTTTCTTCAATTTTCAAAAATTTTCAAAATTGATATTTTTCTAGGGTAATAAAGAGTATAGATATCCCTGAATATAAACGCTGATCTATTTAGCGTTCGCTCCAGGACATTAGTCTGGTTTTTCTACACCTATGTTTTCCGGGTATACTAGGGGTACACAAGATAATCTGGCACGTAGATTGGATTTTTTTTAAAAAAAAAGCTTTTTATTTAATATTTTATCTCAAGCTTTAAAAAAACTTCACCTTTTCTAAATAAGAAACTTAAATCAGAGCAAAATTCTAGTTTTATAGATCTATTCGTTTATTTGTCTACTTGTCTATCCATCGATCTTTCTTTCAATTTTAATATTTTTATTAAACCTTTTCCTGTGCCATATACGTTTAGTTTAATTTTTTAATTCGTCAATTTAATTTTGAATATCTGATAATTTGTCATTCACTCCCTTTCTTGTTTCTTTTCTTTTTTCCTTTCTTGTTTCCTTTCCCAGTCTCGATGGATAGATAGATAGAATCCACAAATGACGTCACTGATTATAGAGTCGAGTGGAACGTCATATGCAGGAGACGACATTTCCCGTACATTGGAGCGGCGCATCGAGAGTAACCTAACTTGTTATACAACCTTACTGTAACGTGAAGAAAGGGATAACGTGTATTACAATGAGCTGGCATTGAAAAGTTGGACAAGGAACATGTATCACACTCCCCTTTCGTAACACGAAGGGCAAATTAGAGCGGGGGGTGCAAACACCCCTTCCCCCTATATATATTAGACGAAAATAGCCCAATCGGGATAGAGTTTATAGTATTTAAAATTTTATATTTTAAGGGGATTAACATTAGAGTTTCCATAAATGGTAGCTTGTATTGTTAGAATAGATAGTTTGCTTGTATTGTTAGAATAGATAGTTTGCTTGTATTGTTAGAATAGATAGTTTGCTTGTATTGTTAGAATGATGAGAATAATACATATATTCAAACTTGGTAGAAACAGAAAACAAGAAATGTTGTTCATTTTTTTCAATTTTAAGTTTTTCAATTTATTTAAGTTATTTAATTCATTTTAGTTACAAAAGTTATTTAAGTTATTTAAGTTATTTAATTTATTTAAGTTATTTAAGTTATTCAAGTTATATAAGTTATTTAAGTTCTCTAAGTTATTTCAGTTATTAGATGTAGAACTTTTTTCTTTTCATATTTACGTGTTTTAATTTTTAAATTTAAATTTCATGTATGTACAATACTTGTTCTGTTTTTATCATTATTGTTAAGAGTAACAAAAACTGGTTTTGACATTGATAATAAATATCATCTAGTTTCTAATTTTAAGAATTATCAATATTTTATTTCTCTTTATCATTATTATTATTGTTATGATTATTATTATTATTAAATTATAATCATTATTATTAATATTATTTTAATTTAGGAACAGAATGCAAGGGTACTGGACAGGCTGGCAAAAAAATCTTCTGCTATCTAGGAACAAATTTTTCAAAATCTTAGAGAAAAATATTTAAGTTTTAAAGCAAATAGGAAGCATAATTTATTTAAAAGGAAAAGTGTAATTATAATTCTAATTATTTGGTTTGGTTCAGATCGGAAGCGTAGTCCAGTAGAACTAGATACCTGCCCTTGTACCCATTTACTTATACGCAACCAGCACACTGATGTACACTCTAACATTGCTTTGGAACAAGGTACATACTGTAAATAATATACATATACATGCGTACTCTTGCAAAATTAAAATGCTTATTTTTGTTGATAAAATGTAAAAATGACCTTAACACAGTTCTTGGCAGAAATTTATTTTCTATTGCAAATGATTGTTCTGTAAATCCTTCGGATCTTGGTATTCGACAGAATTCCTGAAGTATATAA
>NW_019396517.1:284407-315354 GCF_000591075.1 Eurytemora carolleeae
GAATGAATAATTTATATGTTGAAGGATTCGATGATTACGTAATAACTGAAATGATAAATATGTTATGTAATGAGTAATGATCAATGTCGTCTATTTGTGCATAATTTTGCATATTTTTCTCTTTTCTTTTTGGAAACCTGTATTTTCAAAAATTTATTTAAACAAATTTAAACTACACCATTTATATATGTATTTATATCTTTGTGTGTGAATAAATCTTTATAATTATAAAAATTAAATATTTGTAACCATTTTCTGTAATGGAACTGAGTTCTTCCCACAAACTTTTGTTTTCTAATTCCTATATCTTTGCAACCCAATGTTGTAGACCTTAGATATTTCAAACTATGAAATCTGTTGGACCAAATAAGCTAAGTTTGAAATATCCAAGCTTTACACTATATTTTTTGCAAAGATAAAGGGAAAATTTGAGTTTGTTGCAAAAAATTAATTCCTTTGTCCTTTGTTTCTGATGTTCATGTCAGTATTTGCGTACACCTGGCTTGCTAAGGTAAATGATACACCAGCCAAGTACATTCTGTCTGTGTTGAAATGTTTTTGTCATACTTTGATCTCTCATAGAAAATTCGTCAAAAATATGATAAAATGCCTTATATACTGAAATAAATAGAATACGAAGCCTAACAAAAAAAGGTATAAAATAGCAAATACGTAAAACCTACATTTAACGGGGGGACGGTTCTACAGTTAAGATTCTCAACACATTTAACCAGGATATATTTTAGGAACTGAAGAAGATATCGCAGCCCTGAGGTCACAAAATCCGAACATGGAGATTCTATTGTCCGTCGGAGGAGAGGCAATCAGGGGGGATACCTTCAGGTTATTCCATCCTTTCAATCATTCATCCTTTACTTTTCATCCTTTCTTTTACTCGTTCATTCATTACCTTCATCCCCACTCATTCATCCTTTCACTCATTTGTTCATTTCCTTCACCCTTGTATCCCTTGACTCATACCTTTATTACCTTTCATCTTTCCTTTCACTTATTCATTCATTCCCTTTCATTAGGACTGGAAACACTCCCAAGTGGTACATTGAGAAACTCTGATTTTTAATTCATCTTTTCATTCATCCTTTCAATTGTAATAATCCAAACTGAAGAGTACAAAACTTCAAAAATGAGTCCCAAACCCTTGTTGGTTCATCCTTTTATTTTTTCATCCTTTCATCCTTTCATCCTTTCATCCTTTCATTCATCCATTGTTCATCCTTCAGTTAATCATATCATTATTATTTAACTGAGATATATGTTTATTAGATCAATTGTTTCTAACCGAGATATGTTAACAAACTTTACCAGCTCAATCAACAACCTCTACACTTCCGGTCTTATCCAGGTATATTCAAGTCTTACATCCGGTCTTATCCAGGTATATTTAGTTCTTACATCCGGTCTTATCCAGGTATATTCAGTACACACACTTTACATCCGGTCTTATCCAGGTATATTCAGTACATATTTTACATCCGGTCTTATCCAGGTAAATTCATTACACACTTTACATCCGATCTTATCCAGGTATATTCAGTGCATACTTTACATCCGGTCTTATCCAGGTATATTCAGTTCTTACATCCGGTCTTATCCAGGTATATTCAGTTCACACTTTACATCCGGTCTTATCCAGGTATATTCAGTACATACTTTACATCCGGTCTTATCCAGGTATATTCATTACACACTTTACATCCGATCTTATCCAGGTATATTCAGTGCATACTTTACATCCGGTCTTATCCAGGTATATTCAGTTCTTACATCCGGTCTTATCCATGTATATTCATTACACACTTTACATACGGTCTTATCCAGGTATATTCAGTACATACTTTACATCCGGTCTTATCCAGGTATATTCAGTGCATACTTTACATCCGGTCCTATCCAGGAATATTCAGTACACACTTTACATCCGATCTTATCCAGGTATATTCAGTATTCGCTTTACATCCGATCTTATCCAGGTATATTCAGTATTCACTTTACATCCGGTCTTATCCAGGTATATTCAGTTACATCCGGTTGCATCCAGGTATATTTAATACACACTTTACATCCGGTCTTATCCAGATTATATAATAAACTAGTTTTTGTTCATGTGTTAAATTCAAGTTATTAATTATATCTTCGATATAACTGATGCGACCATTAACGTCTGCTTGCAAGGGCTTAGACATCCATAGATTTCACTGGTTCAGGGGGGGCTTAGCCCCCATAGCCCCCGCCCCCTGACTACACCTCTGATAATTATATAAAAATAACAATGGTGTTACGTTTTTTCTTTTTTTCTTTTCTCAATTTTCTGTCTTGTAGAAATTTTCAATTTGATGTAAATATTGGATTTTTAAACTTGACGAACAAAAAGTCTGAGATGAAATACAACGAATTAAAAGGAACAATTTCTACAGACTCCAGTAAAATACGGAACCAATCCCTTAGAAGTAAGATAAATAAATAAATTTAAATTATTTCAACTAATCTTAATGTGAAGTGTTTATCTTTATTATTTGCACACTTGTTAAAACAATTAAATCTCGGCATTAACAACTCCATGAAATGCAATCATCCTGCAACTTCTTAGTATAAATATAGACTTAGAGTTAGACACGTTTTGTTTTTTTCAAAATTATCGTTCGCTTTCGATCTGTTTAGTTCGTTTTCTCAATGAATGATCGTCAGTAAAATCGTTCATTCAGTAACATCTTTCGTTCGATAAAATCGTTCGTTTAGTAAAAAACTAATCGTTTTTAAAAAAGTTTGTTTCTAAAAATCGTTTAAAACGATAGTTTATTTTTCAAAATCTTCTGAAAAGCTTAAAGTTGCCGGAACGATTTCTAAAAACGTTGTTTTCGTTTGTTTTTAAATACGATTTTTTTATTCCAGAGAGATACATTTTGTTCATTCATCGTTTTCATCGTTTCTGAACGGAATTCTTTTTCACGATACATTTTCTTCGTTCTTAAAAATTTAGTTCGTTTAAAATTATGATGTCCATCTCTAGATATAGTTTAGTTAGAACAGTGGTTTTCGGTTAAACAAGAATTCAACTTTACTTTCTAACATTTATTGGGTTAACATAACATTTAATGGGTTAACATAACATTTATTGGGTTAACATAACATTTAATGGGTTAACATAACATTTAATGGGTTAACATAACATTTAATGGGTTAACATAACATTTAATGGGTTAACATATTATTTAATGGGTTAACATAACATTTAATGGGTTAACATAACATCTATTGGGTTAACATAACATTTATTGGGTTAACATAACATTTATTGGGTTAACATAACATTTATTGGGTTAACATAACATTTATTGGGTTAACATAACATTTAATGGGTTAACATAACATTTATTGGGTTAACATAACATTTAAGGGGTTAACATAACATTTATTGGGTTAACATAACATTTATTGGGTTTACATAACATTTATTGGGTTTACATAACATTTAATGGGTTAACATAACATTTAATGTGTTAACATAACATTTATTGGTTTAACATAACATTTAATGGGTTAACATAAAATTTAAAGTCATTAATTCCGCACATTGTCTCCATCCATAAATCAGTTCATTCATCAAGTTATCTTTATTTTTATCTCTTCATCCATCTGTTTGTTAATATAATTATCCATCTGTTTGTTTATCTGTTTGTTTATCTGTTTTTTTATCTGTTCATCTATCTGTTTATCTATCTATTTATCTATCTATTTATCCATCTGTTAATCCATCTGTTTGTTTATCTGTTTGTTTATCTGTTTGTTTATCTGTTTATCAATCTGTTTATCTATCTGTTTGTTATCTATCTATTTATCCATCTGTTTATCTATCTGTTTACCAATCTGTTTATCAATCTGTTTATCTTTCTCTTTTTTATCTGTTTACCTGTCTGTTTATCAATCTGTTTATCTATCTGTTTGTTTATCTGTCTATCCATATGCTTTTCTATCTGTTGTTTATCCATTTTTATATCTATCTGTTTCTCTATCTGTTTGTTTATCTATTTATCCATCTGTTTCTATATCTATTTATCCTTTTTTACATTTATCTGGTAATCTAACGATTTCTTCTTATTTATATTATTCAATCTATCTATACATATATCTATCTATCCTTATTTATATCAGTTTATTTATATGTTTATATATCTTTTTATCCTTTTTTGTATCTAAATATCAATCTTTATTTTTATTAGATTAGATTATCTTTCTGTTTTTATATTTATATATCCTTATTCATATCAGTTTATTCATCTGTTTAACATTCCTTATTTGTATCTGTTTTTCAATCCTTATTTGTATCTTTTTATCTGTTTATTGATTCTTATTTGTATCTATATTTACATTTGTACGTTTATCCATCTATCCTTATTTATATCTATTTATCTATCTATTGTATGGTGTGAGGTATACTATTGTCGTGTGGTCTACTCTAAGCATGAGTCTGCATTTTTCTTGTTTTTATTTATCAATCTATTCATCAATTTCCTTATCCATCAATCCATCCATCCTTTCCTCAAAGTTTTAGCGGTCTGCAATGCACAATAATAAGAACAAAAAATAATTTTTATTTTTTTTACATGTTTATTTTATCAATATTTGATGGTATACAAAGACACAGACTTGAAAGTAAACCTAAAAATGGTAACATATGTTTTGACAAGGATTTCAAGATCATGGAAAGATGACTAGAGAGAAAAATATTGCCAAAATTTGAGTTCTTATTCTTCTATAAATTCATGTGTGAGTGTAGAGTGTAGAGTGTAGAGTGTAGAGTGTAGAGTGTAGAGTGTAGAGTGTAGAGTGTAGAGTCCAGAATGTAGAGTGTAGAGTGTAGAGTGTAGAGTGTAAAGTGTAGAGTCCAGAGTGTAAAGCAAGGTAATAAAAGATAAAATATAGTCTTCTATCCTCCTTTAAAGCACTATCTCGTATAAGCTGCGGAATTAAAGGATTTAATTCTTTTTACTCAAAACTTTTTTCTAGACTTGACAGCATAAGGGTTGTATCTGTCAGGCCATGGGTATCTTTACCATTGTGTCATGATGCATTAAACGTTCGACCTATATATGCATTAAATAGAATATATTTTTTAACGCTCAGAACTGCATTTTACGACAAATATTAAAATTCCTGTTCGACGAAGAAACAACTCACCGCTGCACGCGTTGAGATCACTGAGAATTTAATGCGCCGCAAGGAATTGACATTTTTATCTGATTATTGCATTTTTGAGATTAAAAATACCAATAGTATTCAGACAACTAGGGTTGAGAGGTTGCGTGTGTTATTACTAAAATATTCTATTTTTTAGGATTCAGGTTTTACTAAAATAATATTTATTAGCTCGGAAACCCAGTTTGAAAAAACTTCCCTTAAATTAAACAGTTTTTGAAATTTCAAAAAACTTATGAATGAGCGGACTGAGAAGTATATTTTGATACTTATATATTTATATATATCAAAATTGAGAAATATACCTCATTAGTCATTAATTGTCAGGTTTTTTTAAATTTGTAAACTACTAAATGTGTTCTCTTAAAAAAATTTTTTTTTAACAAATGTTAATTATTATTTGGTAAAGGATATTTTGACATTTAGAGGAAATAATTTGACCCCTATAATAATGTCACTTTTGGTAAGAAGCTAGAAATAATAAATGACATAAACCCAACATATTATTGATACTTTAAACACACTGCCAGGAATTTTGCGGAACCAAATATCTGAAAAACATAGAAAGAAAAAACATGTTAAAAAACAATAAATCATAAAACCTTCTTTTAAAAGCCACAGAAAGTGATTACGTGGTTTCTATAAAAATTCATATTTTTTCTTAAAGTTTTGTATTTTTGTAAAACAAGATAAAATATATTGGANCCCCTGGGGTGGGGGGAGGGATAACCCTGGAGTTATATAGGAGTTGTCGTAGATATTTGACAAATATCTTGAGTTAAATATGACACACCCCTACATTGTTTATAATAATCTTACAAATATTACGTTAGAGGCGCAACTCGACTTTTTGAGGGGAGTGGGGCACTGAAGTTACTCCCCCCCCCTTTGATATTCATAGATAGATTTTAGATAACACATAAACAATGCATAAACATTAGTTTTTCAAATGTATTTTAAATTTTGATTATAATATTTGTTTGTGTTTGCAGGGTATGGAGTTGGACTGGGAATGGCCTATGAGTACTGGAGACAAGAAGGATAAAATTAAACTTATCAGATATATGAGGGTAAGCATATCAATAATTAAAAATCTTCGAAAAAAGTTCGATTTAAAGACAAATAAACCTTGAAAGGATTAATTATCAAGATTAGAGTAAAAAAACGGTCTCCGTATGCGGTGCAGTTTTTTAAAAGAATATAATCTAAATTGAAATCTGACGAAATCTTCTGAAAAATTGCGAAAACAAAATAATCCTAAGGCTATCAATTCATCAAAGCAGTTTTTTTTAACACAAATGTAAAAAATGTTTATTTGAATTTAAATCTGTTGTTTTCAGCAAATTAAGATGGCTACCGGAGCCAGCATACGTCGTCGGATACGTAGCTCGGAAACCACAACAGAGAGTTTAGAGAGTACAACCGACGGAACCAAGAGTACAGAGAGTACAACCGAGGGTACAGAGAGTACAACCATGCGGTAAACCTTGTATCAATGACGCAAAGACTTATGTACCAACCAAGACTGTACGCGTATATGCATAACTGGTGAGAAATGACATTAACTTTTTCCTTCTTCATCTATCTTCTTCTTCTCTTTACTTTCTTCTAAAGAGCTTGGAAAGTAATAATGAAGGAATTGAGTCTTTGCCAAAACTTGAATTTTCTAACCCCTATAACTTTGCAACCTGATGGCGAAATTCTTTAATCTAATAAAATTTATAGTATTAAATAACTAAGGTCTACGGAATTTTGAATGATTGTACTTTCTTAAGATATAGGTTGTCCCATGAAACATGACAGTTGGAGATTAGTTTCAAATGTCGTCTTCCATAATTTGTTAAGTTCTTTGATACCAAAGAGAACAATGAAAAAATATCATATGGCAGCCATTGCAGTAAAATTGATTTCAAAGTAAAATATTGTTCAAGTAAGAGATTTTTGCGAAATAAACTGGAAAAAGTATTTAATATCTAATAAAGTTTAACTTTTCACCAACTGTCGTGTTTTGTGGGACACTCTGTACTTGTGAATCATACACTTTTAATTGTTAAAAAACGGATCAAAACACGCCCATCATCCCATGGTTAAGTATAGATAGTAAGCAAAATTGAGAATATCTTTCATGAAACATTAACGATCAGTTTCTTTCAATAAACCTTAAATTTTTGAAAATAATTAAATAATTACAGAAAAATAGTTTATGCATGATTTAATTCAAAACTACTTTCCAGGTTTTTTAAATATTTCTTCTCAGAATTACAAGACGTTCAGACACTTTTAATATTATTTTTTTATTTTTTTTTTGTAAAATATTGGATACAGATCATGGAAAATAATTCTATTTTCATTATTCTTGTCATCATTTTTCACTACTTCATTCTCTATTTTCTTATTTCGTTGACTGCCCCTTATATAACCCTGTATAGAGCTACCCATATTCTAAACAGAGTTGCAGAGCAAAATACTACGTACTTAAAATCACTTTTAATATCAAATTATAATTGACTTATAATATATAAATGAGTTATTAAGCAATCCTAAAACTACTTAAAGTATTAGGGTCTCTATGTTTAGTAAAGTAGTAATGGAACATTATAAAAAGAATCAAAAATTGCGTTTATTTAAACCAATTATTGTTGTGATTATTCACATTTGATTTTGATAAAAAAATAATAAAACATTCAAAATTACAAAAAAAAGCATATGCTATTTTACCCTGAAAAATGATAAATACATCTTATAGAGCCTCAAAAAGCGTCAAAATTTACTAATATAATGACAATTAGGAAAAATTTAAGATAACAATTTTATCAAAGTTAAAACCTTATAGCGCCTTCTGTTTGTTTTCTGTTTAGATCTTTTTTTGTAAATGCGTGGGAAAGCTTAATTTTACTTATTTATTATATTGAATAATTTTAATCTGTGTTTCATGACTTTTTTCTCTTAATTTTTATGTATTATTAGGTCTAGCTGAGTGAATCCAATGTTTATACAATATCTCTCTCTCATGCCTCATGATTTAGTTATTAATGTTTTAACTCCTGCTGTTAATCTTCACTAATTGGTCTGTTAACATTAATTAGATTCCACACTGGGATTTAATCTCGTTCTTAATCCGATACTCAGGGAGTGTTCTTCTGGGGATTATAGAGGATTTAAATAGTCGGATTAATCTTTAAATTTGTTATATATTAGGGTAGAATTGAAAACTAAATTATGAGGGGGGGAGATAGAGAAGATAGAAACGGAGAAATGGGGAAAGGACAATAGGTAGAATTGGAATAAGAATACAGGAGGAATGGGAATAAGAACAAAGAGAATACAGGGAAAATTGGAATAAGAACAAGGAGAACACTGGGAGAATTGGAATAAGATCAAAGAGAACACAGGGAGAATTGGAACAAGAACAAAGAAGATACAGGGAGAATTGGAATAAGAACAAAGAGAACATAGGGAGAATTGGAACAAGAACAAAGAAGATTCAGGGAGAATTGGAATAAGAACAAAGAGAACACAGGGAGAATTGGAATAAGGACAAAGAGAACATAGGGAGAATTGGAATAAGAACAAAGAGAACACATGGAGAATTGGAATAAGAACAAAGAGAACACTGGGAGAATTGGAATAAGAACAAAGAGAATACATGGAGAATTGGAATAAGAACAAAGAGAACACAGGGAGAATTGGAACATGAACAAAGAAGATACAGGGAGAATTGGAATAAGAACAAAGAGAACACAGGGAGAATTGTAATAAGAACAAAGAGAACACAGGGAGAATTTGAATAAGAACACAGGGAGAATTGGAATAAGAACAAGGAGAACACTGGGAGAATTGGAATAAGAACAAATAAGATACATGGAGAATTGGAATAAGAACAAAGAGAACACAGGGAGAATTGGAATAAGAACAAATAAGATACAGGGAGAATTGGAATAAGAACAAAGAGAACACAGGGAGAATTGGAATAAGAACAAAGAGAACACAGGGAGAATTGGAATAAGAACAAAGAGAACACAGGGAGAATTGGAATAAGAACAAATAGAACACAAGAAGAATTGGAATATGAACAAAGAAGATACCGGGAGAAACTGTACGTCTGATGAGCTTTTCATATAGATATTGGATATTAAGACAATTTTGATTTATTAAATAAATCAAAACTGTACAAATTTTTCAATATCTCCATCAATTTTGAAGATACAAAAATGGTAGACCACATTTTGAAAATCTCAAGACCAGGGGCTTTCAATATTAGATGTTTAAGCTGGTATACTGCAGTAATTGGGTTCATGAAAAAATGTCACATGGATCGGATACGATGTAAACGTCGTCACTGAATTCCCAAGTTTATTGGGACACCCTGTAGAAAAAAATTAGTAGACAAAGGAGGATTAGGGAAAAAGAAGCATTTAAAAAATTGAAACGGAAAAAAGTAGTTGTTGGAAAAAAAACGGAGAATAGTAGCAGTCGGTAAAGGGAAACTGCAGGGAAAAGTAGCAGTTGGAAAACGGAAACAGAGGAAAGTAATGTTGGAAAAGGGTAACCGAGAAAAGTAGCAGTTGGAAAAAGGAAACAGACAAAAGTAGCAGTTGGAAAAAGGAAAACGGATAAAAGTTGTAGCTTGGAAAAAGAAACACAGAGAAAAGAAGTAGTAAAGATAAGGGAAATGGAGAATAAGAAGAATAAGGTTTTAACTAAGGTTGGATAATAAAAGAATCCTAACCTAACCTGAATAAATTTGAATATATTGCCTGCTCTAATCAATTCAACTCCCCAGGTTCGTTGCACATGCAAATATCTCAGATCTATGTAGTGCATGCAAAAAGAACAATGATAGATTTAAAGTGGTAAAACATAAAACATCGTCTTACCCCCCCCCCCCCTTCTCCAGCCACTGCACTGTTACAATAATCAGTTTTCAAAATTATATACATTAATATCTAAATACTTAAAATTACGCTTACAGTCCCTTTTAGCAACAACAAAAAATCAGATTACCCCTAGAAAGGATAAAAGATACGAAGCCTAGTAGTATTCATAAATTTCAAAAGTTTTGTTTCTTCTTTTGTGCAAAAATAATTTGCTAATTCCTCTCTAGGTATGTTTAAACACAGCGCGCGTTTAAAGTTTTGCAAAACTAATATGGCAGATCTAGCTGTATGCAAATAGTCTGAAGATTGTTGCTTCAATTCTGATCTTTTACGAAAACTTAAACGGAAATTTAACAGGGTGTTTAAGTTTATAAACCTGATCCTACAGGGTGATCCATGGAGTATGTACTTGATCCTACAGGGTGTTCCATGGTATATACTTGATCCTACAGGGTGTCCCATGGTATATACTTGATCCTACAGGGTGTCCAATGGTATATTCTTGATCCTACAGGGTGTTCCATAGTATATACTTGATCCTACAGGGTGTTCCATGGTATATACTTGAACCTAGAGGTTGTTCCATGGTATATACTTGATCCTACCAGGGGTTCCAGAGTATATACTTGATCCTATAGGGTGTTCCATAGTATATACTTGATCCTACACGGTGTTCCATGGTATATACTTGATCCTACACGGTGTTCCATGGTATATACTTGATCCTACAGGGTGTTCCAGAGTAAATACTTGATTTTAAAGTATGTTCCTGAGTATATGCTTGATCCTACAGGGTGTCCCGTGGTATATACTTGATCCTACAGGGTGTTCCAGAGTATATATATTTGTTCCTACAGGGTGTTCCAGACTATATACTTGATCCTTCATGGTGTTCCAAATGCTTTATTGAAAAAACATTTTTTATGGAAGATGGTTGAAAAATTACTATAAAATTGCGAAATGGCTCAGGCTATAAGCAGGCAGTTTCATTCTATATATAAATTTAGCTTGTCTGTTTGTTTGTTTGTTTGTTTGTATCCAATAAACGTCAAAACGGCTGAACCGATCAGGCCCAAATTTTTTGTGGGACATCACGTGACCACAATGAAGGTTTATCAATGATAAAAATTAAAAATAATGTGTTTCAAAGGTTTTTAATTTTGTAAAAAAGTTTAAATTCTTGAAAATTCGCGAATTTTTTTTTAAAAATCCGCAAAATTGTTTTCTTCTTAGTTTTAAAATGTAAACAAAAAGAACATTTAAATAGAAGATGGGCGCGAAGCGCCCTAAAAGCCTAGAAAGAAGGGCGCGAAGCGCCTTGAATTTCTATTTATATATAAATATATATACATATGAGTGTATTTATGTATCTCGATATATATAATGGTTTATCGCCGGTCCTATATATGTTTAAGTAAGATAACGTTAAGATTAAATATTCAACGAAAAATTAAAAAACTAAAAAAGAAAAAACAGCAAAAAATGCATAAGTGCTTATCGCACTACTCTATTCCAAGACTATAAAAAAAGCCAAATCAAAAGTTGCTGTGTTTGAAGTTGTATCTAATGTTTTCTGGATTAGCCTGTAGAATATATTTTGTCTAAAATTGTGTATATAAAGGTCAAATACTGAACAGGTTAGGGTTGTAAGTGTCACACCATATCTCCTCGTTGTAAACCAGACCAAAGAACGATCAAGATCGAAACCTTTTTAAAATAATCTTTACATTTATTTTGCAGAGATGAGGATATTGACAATTCTTCAAAAACCATTGAACCGGAAGCAACAACCGGATATGAGTCGACCACTGTCGTATTTGAAACGACCACCGAGAATCTGGAGACGACTACTGTTTTTGAAGAGACGACTATTCTTGATGAAGACGACCCCAACTTTAACTGGAGAGCCAGGGGTGTTCAGAGGAAAAGAAAGAAGATTGCCACTACCACAGAAAGATCTGGTAAATATATTCATTTTCAATCATTCAACATCATCAAATTTATTAGATTAAGCTTTTATGATGATCAAAAATAAAACCTATCAGCTCATAGTCTTAACAATTAACCGTTAAATGGAAACACTAATATCTAGAGTGTATTTGCTGAATTTGATGACGTTACAACGCAAATAGATTTACTAGTATTCTCTTGAAAATCATAAATCAAGTGAATTGGTTTTCTGCCCAATAGCTCTTTCTCATGTTCATCGGACAATTTAGAATCAGAACTTTGTGTGTTTAGAAGTTTCCGAGGACGACGAGGACACTCTTGTGAGTCTGGAGGACGTCCTGTTTAACGAGACCGAAGATGTATACGAGGATGGACCCGAAGGGTTTATCCTGGCTCTCCGTCTATCCCCTGAACCATTCCACCTGGTCAAGGGGTTTGAATTCAAGATGCTGAACAAGTACCTTTACTCCTTTCCTAATNCTATCTACTATCTACTATCTACTATCTACTATCTACTATCTACTATCTACTATCTACTATCTACTATCTACTATCTACTATCTACTATCTACTATCTACTATCTACTATCTACTATCTACTATCTACTATCTACTATCTACTATCTACTATCTACTATCTACTATCTACTATCTACTATCTACTATCTACTATCTACTATCTACTATCTACTATCTACTATCTACTATCTACTATCTACTATCTACTATCTACTATCTACTATCTACTATCTACTATCTACTATCTACTATCTACTATCTACTATCTACTATCTACTATCTACTATCTACTATCTACTATCTACTATCTACTATCTACTATCTACTATCTACTATCTACTATCTACTATCTACTATCTACTATCTACTATCTACTATCTACTATCTACTATCTACTATCTACTATCTACTATCTACTATCTACTATCTACTATCTACTATATACTATCTACTATTTACTATCTACTATCTACTATCTACTATCTACTATCTACTATCTACTATCTACTATCTACTATCTACTATCTACTATCTACTATCTACTATCTACTTTCTACTATCTACTATCTACTATCTAGGATGCTCTGGTAGATGTAGTGGTAGGTCTAGGTGCTCCTCCTTACAAGATAATTATAACTGTTCCTGCGTTTGGAAACTCATTTAACCTGGTTGACGAGGAAAGGAATTTACCTGGAAGTGCTGTTACAAGTCCTGCTTCTTCTGTTACATACCAACAGGTTAGACCAACACCTTCCACTCTCTTTACCCCTCCACTCCCTTCCCTTTCATTTCCCTCCCAACCCTTTCCCCTCCACTCCCTCCCTTCTCTTACTATACCAATTGTCCTCCGCTCCCTTTCCCCTCCCCTCCCAGCTCCCTACCCTTTCTCCTCCACTCCCTTTCCCATCCCCTTCCAGCTCCCCCCTTTCACCTCCACTCCCTTTCCCCCCCTTTCATCTCCCACTGCCTTTCCCGCTTCCCTTTCCACTAACCCATTTCCTCCCAACTTGTGGTTAAAAAACAGGTCTGAATATAATCCCCTCCCAACCAAACCTCACACACAATAAAAAGTAAACCTTGCTTTTCACCTATTTTCCCCATTTACTTTTTTCCTCTTATTCAATTTAGTGTTATAACTTTTCCTGTGCCCCATGCACCCCCCCTCCCCTTCTTACCTTACACAGTGCACATATACAACCAATGAAACATAAAAATGATAAATAATTAGCGAATTAATATTTGCAAATATCTTCAGGTTTGCACACTTCTTGGACGTGGATCTTGGACTTTAGGAATATTAAATATAATATATCTTTTTAACATTTAATTTTGCAGATTTGTTGAGTTGAAACCATTAATTCTATCTTTAACAGAACCAGAGTGGATAAAGATTTACCGAGTCTCATTGAGATCCGTTATTTTACAACAATAGTTGAAGCCTATATTTTTCAGTGATGAGAAATCTTTAATTTTCCGTTTTAAAATGAATCTAATCTAAATTAGGTTTCTAGAATATAGTACTTGTTTTACTTGTACATTGGTTGTATCAATGCGGTACAGTCAAAGATAATATATATATAGATATGCAGGCAGGTATAAATTTTGAGGTCTTGAGAAAAGGTGCAAACAGCACCATCTCTGTCGTACGCATGGCATTTTATCCTCTGGATTGAAACAAGGCAGTAATATGCGCTAGAATCCTATCCTCCAATCCTCTCGCTCTAAACATTGTTTATATTAATATTACTTAAAAGAACGTGAGGAAGACTTAACTGGTCCCTATGCATACCTAGGCAATAAATGGCTTGGATTTGATGACGATACAAGTCTCAAAATCAAGGTAATCGACAAATAAATTGACGAAGCAAATTAATTTAAACTTGATTATTTTAGCACTCAACAAATTAGCAAATTAGTCTTAATCCTGAGCTGCGGTGTAATTCGAAGACATTTTGTAAATTGTATTCATCAAATATCTGAAATGCAATGAAGCATTTAATCGATAATCATTTAATCAGTGCACTTTATTTCAACACTAGATGTCAAATATAATAATACAGAAATGATGAAAAATTCAATGCGTAACATGGGTCGTTTTTTAATCTTGTAAATTAAATGCATTTATGAGAAAAGAAAAGTTTGCATGAATGGGACAAATGAGAAAAAATCAAAGAGAATAGAATACCTATTAGAGTGGAATTTAGTACTAGAAAAAAGTGTAAAACGGCCATTTTGTTGTTCTATTTCCATACTGCAGGTGTACTTCACATATTTGTGCTATATAACCATTTTATAGAAAGTCTAAAATTAATATTAAAAGAAAACCAAATTATGAAATAGGCTGGTTTCATAATTAACCAATGATAATTTCACATAGACTCTATGCCTTTCACTTTACAAGCGATGATTTTCCTTTATAACTAAAAATCAAATGATGTTTTTTATTCACCTAATTCAGTTTATAAGTTTTTTAACAGCTTTCAAAAATTCGAAACTGAAATGGATAGTCTAGGGAACATACTGTATTAATGTACTCTACCGCATATAATTTGTGAACATTTACATGATTTGTACACTTTGAACTCCCTTTCAGGCTGAAAGGGACTGACAAAACTCATATTGGAAAAAATCCTTTAACACTCCCTTTAAATCAAAACCTTTGTGGGTATATACCCGATCCTGTAATATTTAAGGCTTTAAATGATGAATCATGAACCACTAAACACAGTAGTGCATTTTAACAATCATATTCTAGAACCCAATTCTGCATTCATTAGCTTTTTTTACAATCCAGTTTATACAGTCATCGAGTAAAAAGTAAAAATGATTTTTCAATTTAATTAAAAATTATTTTAATGATCCAGTAAAAATAGTTTTTAGGTAATAAATTGAACACATCATCAAGTAATTAAATTATCAATTAATTATCTTAAATATTTTTCTTTTGAGATTTAATAAATAATTTTAATCAACATTAAAACTCTAGTTATCAAATAAATTAATGATTTGTAATTGCTAAAAATGGTTGGAAATTAACTACAGGATAGGATGCTCCCTTACTAAAATAAAGCTACAATTATGATTTTGAAACGCATCTCATTTGTATGAAAACAACCATGCATATTTTACAACAAAATTTGTTAGATGTCAATTAAGTATTGTTTTCATTTTAGTCAAAAACATAATTTCAGGCTAGTAAAGCGAGTAAGACCCCAAAAAAACTTGGTTTGAAGTTGTTTTAAGATAAAGTTAATCTACAAAGATATTAAAGTTATGCATTGCTTCTTAATTAAACCAATTGATGCGTATGGTTTTGCGTATAAATCCCAATGCCCACTTTTTATATTACCAAGCTCTTTTGATCTTTCGGTAATGATCTTTAATAATTTTAGCGTTTTTTTACCAAAATGAATATAGCACACCGAAAGATGTTGATTTGTTTATGTGTTCATCAATCAATCAATTAATATTTAATAAATTGATCGATGCAACAGTTTGCATAGACATTACCAGATCAGGACTATATCATGCATTGATTAGATACTTTTATTTAGCAAATTCATATATTCATTAGTATATCCATTCATCCATTCATCAAATACTCATTTTATCATCTCATAAATTCATCAATTCATCAATTTATCAATTCATCTATTCATCAATTTATTAATCCATCAATTAATGAATTAATGAATTCACCAATTCATAAATTTATCAATTTTTTAATTGATCAATTCTTTAATTTATTAATTCATCAATTACAAGGCTAAATACACCCTTCTGCGTGATCTTGGTGGCATAGGACTTGTCTCTATTGACGCGGACGATTTGGACGATGTTTGTGGAAAGGGACGAAGCAGTCTTCTCGCAACCCTGGGAGATACTCTAGCAAACCTGAACAGAAAACCCAGGCAGCTTATAGTCACCAGTCTGGAGCAGGTACAAGGATTTTTTTTATTTATATTGCTTTTATTATTATTATTATTATTATTATTATTATTATTATTATTATTAAGATATTTTTAAACAGGTTGAAGTGGGTGGGTTCTCTTGTACTTTTAGACAATGTAGAGCACCCATTATCCTTATACAGTTTATCTAATATTCTTTATTCTACAACCACAGATGATTTTACTGTGTTCGCATACTCAATATAAATCCACTTTTGACTTAATCCTCTTTTCCTATTTACTCCACTCCATCCCCCTCCCCCCTCCCTTCCCTTGTTATTTTCGTTTTGATCCTAACTCTCTACAGGCCCAGGGACTTCAAGTCTCTCCGTTCAGGATTGTCAGGATTGTAAACAGAGAAGGAGATATCCAGTCAATTAGGAACAAACAAACATTCAAATTAGCAAATAGAACTTTTCAGTAAATTTAAGAAAATATCTGAAAGCTTTGTTTCTTTAACCTTTATAAAAGGCTTTATATAACTAATCTTGAATGTTTTATTGTGCCCAGAGAAAACTCTGAAACTATATTGGAATGCTCTCGCCAAGGATACTATAGACATCCAGAGGATTGCTCAAGGTATATTTGATTATTTTATTCTTTTCCCTGATGTTTCATTCTTCAATTGATATCTGATTCTTGTTGATTTTAGGTTCTATCGTTGTGTGAAGTTTAACCAGTATGAGGATGACTATACTATCTTTGAATATGGATGCCCCAATGGACTTGTATTTGATGATCGCTGGGAGGTTTGTGTCTGGCCTTCTCAAGCAACTCCTTGTGATGGCTCCTCAGAGATATTTCCTATTCCACGACAGGAGTATGTTTGTCCAGGAGAAGGATTTTTTGTTGATCCAGAGAACTGTCGTTGGTTTTTTGCTTGCAGAGATCATTTGGGAGATGGCACTTATACACATTATGAGTTTAGATGTCCTTTTGGTCTTGCTTTTGATGAAGCAACTTTAAGATGTGATTGGCCATGGTTGGTGTCTTCTTGTGCTAATGAGGGGCAATACTCCACAGGATCCAGCCCTCTTCCATCCAGGAAAGACTTTGCTAACAACTACCAGCCTGCTGGAACCAGTTCACCTTTCCCTTCAGTACCCAGTATTCCAAGCTTTGAATCTGGACGTACCCCAGCTGGTAACCTGTTGGTTGGAGGCCTAGCTCCTGGAGATGTGGTCAGTGAAGGTTGTGACAATTGCTATTCTCCTGTTCTTACTATTACTGGTAATGGATACAATAATGGTAAAGGTATTGAGGTAGCTGGCCCAGTAGGCTTAGAGTCCAATAACTATGATTCAAATATTCTATTGCCAGGATATGGCTCCACAGGTGCCCCACAATATAGCACCACTGCACAGCCTACATATAGACCAACAACTCCACAGCCCACATATAGACCTACAACTCCACAGCCCACATATAGACCTACAACTCCACAGCCAACATATAGACCAACACCAACCTACACTACACCCAAGGCCCCTACACCATCAGCAGGGTTTTCTCAGTCAAGCCCTGGGTATGATTATCCTGAACCTGCCCATCCATTACAATATCCTTCATCTACTCCTGCACCACTCCCAAGCTCTTCTTATAACCCAAGCACTTCTGGGTATGACTATCCTGTTCCTCAAAACCCACTCCAGTATCCTGGCATTTCAGTATCCAACCCAGGAGAGATAGGACTTATATCATCCCCTGCATTACAGCCTGCACCTGTGAGTCCCAACATTCCAGCTTATGGGGTTTCTCCAACATATCCAACTACAATTGCACCAGTTAGCACTTCTTATGGTTCGCCTTTAACCTCATTTAATCCTCTTTATGGATCAACAACCCCTGATTATGAGAATGGAATCAGTAGCACCTATAATCCAAGTGTCAACACATACAGGCCAATTAAAACATCATACCCACCAGTTGTATCTTCAACATACTCTCCTGTTACTCCACGTCCCACTGAAGGCTATGAAGAAGTGTATGAGTATGATGAAAGTGAAGCACCTCTTGAGTCATATGGGATTCCTGCAGTCCCTGTTCAAGAAACTTATGGAGTACCTGCAGCCCCTGTTCAAGAAACATATGGAGTACCTGCAGCCCCACTAGAAACATATGAAGAGCCTCTCCTTTCTTATGGATATCCCTCCCCCTCCCCTTCTCCATCATATGTAACACCATCACCAATTCCCTCTTATGAATCTCCATCAGAAAAGCCTTCTTATGGAACTCCTGTTCCAATTCCATCATATGGATCCCCATCAGGAAAACCTTCTTATGGAGCCCCATCTCCTGCGCCTACTTTTGCATCTCCAACATTGAAGCCATTTGTTAATTTTGGATCTCCTAAGCCAACATATGAAGCTGCACCAGTTGCACCTTTAGAATCATATGGTGTTCCTTCTGCTGATGTGATAGCTTATGAAGAGCCAGAGGAATCTTATGAGGAACCATTACCATCATATGGAACTAAACCATCTTATGGATTTCAAGACCCAGCTTACGCATCACCAAAACCATCTTATGGATCACCTGCTCCTGCTATTTTTGTCACTACCCATGCTCCTCCAACTGTCCCAGAATACAATTCTCCAAGTAAAAGTGAAAAATCTGGTTATGACTATCCTGTTCCCAATAACCCTCTCCAATATCCTACCCCTGCTCCTTCTCCAACCCCTAAACCTTTTGTAGACTTTGGATCACCTGCTGAAACCTATGGTGTACCTGCTGCACCAGTTGTTAGCTCCACATATAAGCCAACAATAGTTGAATCTCCTGCTGTTGCTCCTGCAGAAACCTATGGAGTTCCAAGTGCACCCTTGATCAGCACAGCATATGATCCTTTTATAGAAGAAGTCCCTTTGCCAAGTTATGGTCCCTCAAAAGATGAAGGCAGACCTGCCTCTCTTCCTGACAGCTGGCCAAATTACCCTTCTTCAAATGACTATAATCCTAAACCTAGTGACATTAAGGTGCTTCCTTCTCCACCAAAGATTACCTATGGTGGGTTTAAGCCACCCACTGTTCCAGAACCAGTTAGAGAGTTGCCAAAATATCAACAACCAAGTTATAATGGGCATCCTAACATCCCTGAGCCTAACTTTGGAGGATTTAAAGGAATGCCAGACAAACCAGCTCCCAGTAGTGGATACAAGTATCCTGTACCCAGCAATCCTATTGAATATCCAAAGCCACAGAAACCTGTAAGACCCCCAATAACACCTAATGTTCCTGCATATGGTCCAAAACCAGTGGTATCCCATTCTCTCCCTAAGGCTCATAATGCTGGATACTCTTATCCTACACCTCAGACACCATTGCAATATCCTACTAAACAGCCTTCATATAATCCAACACCAAGACCAGTAATGCATTCAGCTCCTCTTCATACTAGTGTAGCTGCTCTTTTTGAAAATACAACTCCATACACTTCTGTATTTGGACCGACTAAGACTCCCAGTTACAGACCATCCTCACCAGTTGTGTCTACATCATATGCTCCCCCTACACCAACATATTCCAAACCAAGCAAACCATCTGGTTATGATTATCCAGCTCCAAGTAACCCTCTCCAGTACCCATCTAAACCAATAGAAACCAATCCTTTGCAGTACAGACCAGGTGGAGCATCAGGGCCTAAACCAGAGGTTGCTTCAGTCATTCCATCAGGGTTTTCTTCAGCTACCTTATCTAATGGACCTTTTAGCTCTGTTCCATCTGGAAACAAGGCTCCTCAACTTAAACCATTTGTTAATGTTGGAAGTGGTTCTGGCGATACTTATGGTAGTGGAAGTTTGAATTCTCCGCAGTATAATGATGATCTTCCATCTTACAGTGGATCAGAGCAGCCAGAAAGTGGACGGGGTGGAAAAAGCTTTTCCAATTCTGGGGGTATCAATGAATTTGGCAATGGAAATGGAGGAAACAGAGGTTCAGGCGGTTTCAGTGCCAATGGTGGAAATGGACAGATCAGAGTTTCAAGCGGATTTGGAGGAAATGGTGGGAATGGAGGAAGCAGAGAATCTGGAGGTTTTAATGGAAATATTGGAAGTGGAGGAAATAGAGGAGCTGGTGGTTTTGGAAATGGAGGGAACAGAGGTCCATCTGGATTAGGAGGAAATGATGGCAGAGGAGCAGGTGGAAATAGAGGTCCTGTAGGATTAGGAGGAAATGGTGATAGAGGAGCAAATGGATTTGGTGGTAATGGGGGCCCAGGTGGAAATGGAGGATTTGGTGGAAATGGAGGGAATAGAGGAAACAATGGATTTGGAGGAAATGGAGGACCTGGTGGAAATGGAGGACCTGGTGGAAATAGAGGACTTGGTGGAATTGGAGGATTTGGTGGAAATGGAGGATTTGGTGGAAATGGAGGGAATAAAGGAAACAGTGGATTTGGCGGAAGTGGTGGATTTGGAGGAAATAGTGGAAACACAGGGTTTGGTGGAAACAGTGGAAATGGAGGAAATCGTGGAAAGGGAGGATTTGGGGAAGCCAATAGAAATGTGCCATTCGGAAATGGTATTGACAATGGGATTAGAACTGGAAAAGAACTTAATTCTGTAACTACTGTTAAGCGCCCAGTGGTCAGCAAGCCTGCTGTTCTTGGTAAACTGGCAGGAAACAGTGTAAACAACTGGGACTTGGGAATTTGGGAGAAATTTGGACCTGGAGGATTTAGAACATTTAATGAGACACTTGGACCTGAAGCTTGTGAGCGACCAGGACTTTTCAGACATCCAACAGGTATGTTTCATTGGGATTTATTTGTATGAAAGAAATCTAGTAAGCATTATCATTCTGTAAAAATATTCATGCATATTCAATATTCATTTAATCTACCACACAAAGTCTTAAACATTTTAAATAATCGGTTTTTTTAAGACTGTACCCAGTTTTACGAGTGCTACTGGGACAAATGGATTGAAAGATTTACCCTTCATATATTCCCCTGCCCTGTAGCAATGGCGGTCAGACAATATGATGAATCTATCTCTGCTTGCAACTGGCCTTTTCTTGGTCCTAACTGTGAAGGAAACACGATAATTTAGTTACGAGAGGCGCCATCTTGTCTGATTGAGACTCCATAATGGTTGAGCTGCCAGTGCATATTTACAACGCAGGTATCAGACTGTTAATGAAGAAGCTAACTGTCTTCCACTCCCTTGTTAGTGACAGTTAGAATATTTGACAAGATTCATTAACTATCTGTATTCGGGTCTAAGATACTGTGCCAAGAGTGCATCAATCATAAGATATTACTCTGCTTGTGAACTATGCTATTCTAACACCGCAGATTAAACCATTTTAGTCTTGTTAAGTAAAATATTGGCCTACATGTCCCTCCTTCTCCTTCCTTTTCATACGTTAGAAGAAGAATCGTGAAACCCCCCACTTCCCTTACCATTCAAAATATAGTGCTTGAGTATATAGACCTGGAATTGAATTAAAACATGGCTGAATTTAAAAGACTCGTGCAACATGTTAGATCCATTCCATCCTTTTTGGTGGAAGCTGCAGACAACCCTGATTCTCAAACTGATGCTTTTATGCATTTGATGCATCCAGTTTTTAAACCTGTCTCTATTTAATCCGTGCTGGTCCCATAAGATTGTGTCTTTCAAAAAAAAAATTTAAACTCTGGGAAATTTTTAAGAAAATGTTTTAATCTAGTCAAAAAATATTCTCGTTTTATAATTCATAAGCAATGCAAATTTTTGTTTTTTATCTAATCTTTTTTTAATGAAAACAAATCGAAATTTTGTTACTATTGGGCATTTTTAATTAAAAATTCTTTTTAAAGAGGTTTTAACATTTTCGAAGGGCATTACACAACATCAAAAATGCAGAATATAAAAAAGTTAATTTGTAGATCAACAGTTGTAACTTGTAAAGTATACTCATTGTTAGACTTGAGGCTTTCTTAGTCTTAACCTTGGATTAATCATAGTTTTAATATTAATTTAAATTTGATATTTTTATCCATCTACATTCTGATTAATTTCACTGGAATACGTATTTAAGAATCAATTTTAAGCTGCCATATTCATCTATATTACATACCAATATACCCACACTTGCTTACTTTTTATTCAATTCCCGCATTTACTTTTCAACATATTTATTTATTTATTTATTTATTTATTATTTTTTTTTCCTTATGTACAACCGTATAATATTTATCTGTTAATTGTAAATTTTGTAAATAAAATTGTGGATAACATTTATTTTTAAGTTTAACCTCCGAGTAAAGGAGGTAGGAAGGGGGGTGTAGTCTTGTGACCCCCCCCCTCTACTCCAAGAAGGATGGGTTGCAGCATGTAGTTAGAAGATGTTTATTGTCCTATAAAAACATCATATAAGCTCAACCATAAATATCTATTTGTGGTTTACTTTAGGCAAAATAAATTCGAGAATATTTGGTGAATATTTTTAACAACGTTGAAATCATTTATTAGTGATTATCAACGTGTATACGGTATTGTCGGATTAACCCTTCATTTAAAGAGTTCTCGATTCACAACGATACCTTTTAACCTTAGTAGTCTGAACAAAACTGATCGAGTTATCCCAGTTTTCTAAAAATTGATAATTTTCATTTGCAGTAAGTGAAAGATAAGAGATTAATCAAGGTATAAAACGATATCTTCCTTATTGTCAACTCCATGCAGAACTAAAAGGTATGTGATCTGGCATAGGAGGGACAGATGCCTTCAGAAAGCAGGATTTTTTTATTGTAAACTGTAATTCAGTATCTTTTTAAAAAAGAGTTGTTTATGTCCAAAGATTATCCGGAACTGTAGCTCTAGAGGAAGGAAGGCGTGTAAACTGCCTGAACTGGCTTGTGTATGCTTGATGTATGGGAGTATCTAGGTATATAGGTTTATGAATATATACATGGATATAATTAGAATCAACGATTATATGTAATTAGGGAATATTTCTAGATATCAATATGGGTCGCATTTATGCAATTATAAAATGTATGTATAGGGTGTCCCAAAAAACGCTCAATTAGACATTGTAGCACTTACGATGATTCAATTTTAAACATTTCGGACATTTTTAAAATCTAGGGAACATATCCGATAGTTTAATATCAATTAGAGCATAGCATAAAAATTAAAGTAAAAGAACGGTATAAAATATGACATTTGGACTTATAAATTTGAATTTGAATTTGACCGTATAATATGGAATTTCATTAGGGCCTAAAAAACCACGTCTAAAAATTTTATTCTTGAAGAATGACAGGACCTTAGTTTACAAAGCAGGAAAGAAAGGAATTGAATCTTTGCAACAAAGTCGAATTTTCTTATCCCTATCTTTTGCAACCTGATTGTGTCTTTGGTATTTCAAACTTTAAATATTTGATCTAACAGAATTCAGCGTTTGAAATAGTTAAGTTACCACAAAGATCGGAAACACAAACGTTATGGCTGATCACCATCCATGACATCCTGCATTAAGTAAATTATCATTATATGAATGTTCTTATTTTGTGTAATTGTAACCCCTTATTATGTTTTCTTTTGAAATAAGATGTGAAAGCTATGATAATTTTTCTTTTCCTTGTCACAATGACAATTTCAATTTTCAACCAACCCAAAATGTAAAATTTCAAACACTGATCTTTGTTTTTAACGTTCGTGCTGCGCTATGATATACGAGGTGTATTCGATCAAGAATGCGAATTATATTGTAATTTTTTATTTATTGGAGAATTTCCGCGATCAATTTCTTATTGGGAATGTTACCGTTCGATTGCAATATAAAAAATCTGCTGAGAAAAAAACTAAGTCTTCCACCGGTGATTGAGTAGAAACCAAATCAAGGTACCCTGTCCAACAAGTTCAAGAGCCAGGCCAGCTAGGTCGGTCCTGTAAAAATTGTTCAGAGCGGCTCTTTTTCTTTAAATAGATTTTTTGAAACTAAGAAGCATCCAAAATTTAGTTTTTTTTCGACTATTAATTCTGTATTCGCCAGAAAAAATGTGACTTTTTGGCCATTTTTTAATTTGAGCGTTAAAATGTTCGTTAAATCCTTAGTTTTTAATTTAGAATAATGTTTTATATCATTTTAGAAATACCAAATACTGTTCTAATAGATAAAATTTTGAAAAATTACATTGTTTGAAAATTCGTCAGTTTTTGGCAAATTTAGCTGCAAAATCGTCGATTTTTCTGCTACGCACTTACACCTTAAGACCACCACCTCGACAATTAAAAAAAATATATTTTATATTTTTTCTGTTTTCTGTATGGTGTAATGTTTCTAAAATGTGCTTATTTATTCATATATCTTCAGAAATGGCCGACCTATAGCATTTTAAATCGAACGGTAACAACATACCTTTCCAATAAGATGTTAACCCTATTTCTGCTAGGGGGGGTCAATTTGACCCCCCCCTGTAGTTTTTTTTACATAACTCAAAAAGTATTGGTCTGAGGCTGTTAAAATTTTCTGACTTTTCTTGCATACCCAAAGCCCTCCCTTTAGACCTAAAACCGGGTTTTAATACTAACCGCCTGAGTCCTCAGGCACACTGCCTGAATGACTTCTTTTGCCTGTAACAAACTAAATCTTTGTTTTGACCCACTTTCACTTGTCAGATCTTGATAAAACTTAGCTTTTTGGAAAGCCTATGACAAAAGGAAACATTAAAATGTCTAAAGTGCCACTATTTATTCTAAAATGTCTAAAGTGCCACTATTTATCTTAAAATGTCTAATTGTCAAAAACGTATATTTGTTGTTCTGATTTCGCCAAGGGTTTTCTAGGATTTGTATGATAATATTCTAGTGGTAAAGAGTAGGGTTGGGATTTGTTTAAAATTGATCTAAAGTATGATAATACCATTATAAACATGCACAATTTTCTAAACGTACATGCAAAACTAAAACAAAAGAAGCCTTTCTACATTTGTGAATGATAATCACTATTTGATTTTATCACAATAAATCATTTTTTATTTATTTATTTATTTATTTCTACATGGCTTAAGTTGCTGTCAAAATACATTCAAGATGATCATCCACAGCACGATCCATGTTTTATATTACAATCGCTATATTTTATACTCTTCTCGTCAAAAACTTTGAAACTTAAATGTTTTGAATCTACTTTTTAATTTTTTTTGTGCTCATCTTCTTTTTCATATATTTTCCATATCCATAGAGCATAGAATATATAGAGAGGAATTAACTAGAAAAAAGTGTAAAACGGCCATTTTGTTGTANATTAGCCACACAGCTTTACAGTTAGCCAACCAGGTGTACAATTAGCTAACCAGTTGAACAATTAGCTACTCAGTTGTACAGTTTGCTATCCAGTTGCAAAATTAGCTAACCAGGTGTACAGTTATCTAACAAGTTATTCAGTCAGCTATTGGATTTAGCTGTACTGTTATTTAACCAGTTGTACAATACCTAAACATTTGTGCAGTTAGCTAATCAGCTGTACAGTTAGCTAACGAGTTACACAGTAATCTAACCAAATGTACAGTTAGCTAACTAGTTGTACAATGAGCTTAACCAGTTGTACAAATAGCTAACCAGTTGTACAAATAGCTAACTAGTTGTGCAATTTATAGCTAACCAGCTACACAGTTAGCTAACCAGTTACACTGTGAGCTAATCAATTTTACAGTTAGCTTAACAGTTGTACAGTTAGCTAACCAGCTGTACAAAAAGCTAACCAGTTAATTTTGCACCGTGAGCTAACCAGTTGTACAATTAATTGGAAAAATCCTTGAACATAGGTCGAATTACAATAAATTTCAAAAATAGCTCAATTGTGCCGATGAACAGTGACAGCCAGAAAACTCTGGACAAGAGACTGTGCGACTAGAGTTTTCACTTTTAATATTAGTCTAATGATCTTAAAAGTTGAGACAAGGCAATGATGCAGTCCCATTTCACTAAATAATTGATGTAATAAATTACTAATAAAACTATTTGCTTTACAACAATATCAAACATAATTAATTATTGCTTTAATATCAAGTTCCTATTCTACAGTTTTCTGTTTCTAACTGTTTTTGTTGCAATATATCTAAAAACTTTCCCATGGCATCCTAAAGTCCAGTGGATCAGTGTAGTGAACCAAGATATGCAAGCTCTCATACAAAAATCTAGTGAAATTGAGACAAACTCCTTTAAAACTAAAAGCAAAAACAAAACACTTTGAAATGATAAGATGATGAGTTTAAACGAAAGGATAAGGCTTTGCGACACTTTAAATCCAACGCAGTTTTTAAATATAATGCATAACTTTCATAGATAAAGCTGTATAACTCATAATTAGTTATTTAGGAACCGACTTTAATGAACTGCCTACCGCCGCCGCCGATTTAAACACTTCCTTGATCTTCAACATTGAATTGTTGGTTCAAATTTGAACTAGCAGTATTCATTAAATTCGGTCCCAGAGGCTGTAATCCTGTCAGGTCAATATTATGATTATTTCAGGAGAAAAAGTCAGCTCTGTTCTATTTCAACATGCGTTCTTACATATTTAAGGTTAGGGGTCTTTGGTTTGTATTGTAATTAGGGATGTAAAAATCAAGGTCAATCTTTCAATCATTTACCTACATTTAACCTCAGTCCCTCGTAATTTAGAGATATTTCTCTCTCTATAAAATGTCTAAAGTGCCACTATTTATCTTAAAATGTCTAAAGTGCCACTATTTATTTTAAAATGTCTAAAGTGCCACTATTTTTCTTAAAATTGTGTTTCAACTTTTCAAGCACTTTTAAATCTTACATTTTAAATGGGCACACAATGCAATTAACGATGAGAATTTTGCCAATTACTTCTCAAACACTTAAAGCTAAAAACAAGTCATTTCTTATTCTGAAATATATATGTCTGGGGCCACACAGAATTGTAAGAGAGTTACTAAGGTGAAATCTAAAGGCCAAGGCGTTGCGACACTTCAAAAGTCTTTTAGTTGCAGCTTTGCTTTCTAAACTAATAAACAACGCGACGCTTTGCATCTTTAAAATGTGTAAATATATACACTTATGATACAGAGCTACAAAAAAAGCAAAAATGGATTAATAAAGTTTAATCAACACTTTAAAATCCACTCAATGTCAGTCTCGATAGTTGATAAACTAGGTTTGTAAAACTAATAAAGATTGTTTTGCCTTTAACAATATTAAAATTATGTTTGTTACGTAAACAAATAAATTTTTAAAACTAGTGTCTTAAAATAATTAAACTAAAACTTTTCGATATGATTCACTGTACATATTTGCTCTTATTGATTCAAGCCCAATTAAAAAAATGAAAAAAAAACAATTAAAACTTTTTTGAAAAGAAAGAAATTATCGGGATTTGGTCAATTCTGCTCTGAATAATTGCTCTTTGTCTCTTGGGGAGGAACTGATTAGCCTACGCAGGAGTTCCCTTTCACATTACTGTGCTTCAATTGACAGAGATTTTTTTATTTCTTTCTTGGAACCTTCTTTTCGATGGTTTAATTGTCAAGAACGTATATTTGTTGTTGTTCTGATTTCGCCAAGGGTTTTCTAGGATTTGTATGATAATATTCTAATGCTAAAGAGTAGGGTTGGGATTTGTTTAAAATCGATCTAAAGTATGATAATACCATTATAAACATGCACAATTTTCTAAACGTACATGCAAAACTAAAACAAAAGAAGCCTTTCTACATTTGTGAATGATAATCACTATTTGATTTTATCACAATAAATCATTTTTTATTTATTTATTTATTTATTTCTACATGGCTTAAGTTGCTGTCAAAATACATTCAAGATGATCATCCACAGCACGATCCATGTTTTATATTACAATCGCNCCTCTTTATAAACTGAAGATGTTATTAACCCCTGTGATCAGCATGAGGAAGCAACACTGCAAACATAGAACACAAATATTACAGATCTCGGAAATAAGAAACAAATTGTGAATCTGTAATATTTGAATTTTTGTAAATATCTTCAACTATCCCGATTATATGGTATGATCTGTAGTTCATTCATTGGTGTTCGCACATACAGAAGTTACAGTAAACATATAAACTTCGTCTGTTAATTCTGTATTCTATGACTAGACTCGAGGAACTTGACGCACGATTCTAAACATACTCGGGATACGCGCACAGACCAACAGACAGCTGACACACAATTCACATCTCATCCTGTCTTCTTCAAAATGAAATATAGTGCAAATACAATGTCTGTCTGATTCGACTGTCTGCCTGCTGCAATATCTGTCTGTTTATTGACTTCTATTTCAGCCTTTAAGCTCCAATTATTTTCTTTATCGGTCTTGATTTCGCATTCTCATTTGTATGGCCCCTTCTAAATATCCTAAATCGTACTATATTTCATACCCACTGAAATTTGAAAATTCAAAGTAGATATGTGTCAAAATAGGTCAAAATAGAGTAACGTAAATTCTGTAGATNACATTTGAAAATTCAAAGTAGATGTATGTCAAAATAGGTCAAAATAGAGTAACGTAAATTCTGTAGATTAATTGCAAAATCAAATTATGCTATGTAACCATAGGTAAATAAATATGTATGTAACTGTAGTTAACTATAAGTATTAAGTAACAATGGTTGTTAAGTTAGCTACTGAGCTGTACAGTTAGCTAGCCATTTAGTTAGCTATCCAGATGTGCTGTTACTTAACCAATAGTACCGTTAGTTAACCAGTTCATAGTTGTACTGGTTATAGATAACCAGCTGTACTGTTACTTACCCAGTTGTACAATTACCTAATCAGTCATACAATTAGCTAACAAGTTGTACAATTAGCTACTCAGTTGCACAATTAGCTAACAAATTGTACAAATAGCTAATCAGTTGTACAATCAGCTACTCAGTTGTACAATTAGCTATCCAGTTGTACAATTAGCTATTCAGATGTACAATTAACTAACCAGTTGCACAGTTAGCTAACCAGTTGTTCAATTAGCTAACCAGTTGTACAATTAGCCACACAGCTTTACAGTTAGCCAACCAGGTGTACAATTAGCTAACCAGTTGAACAATTAGCTACTCAGTTGTACAGTTTGATATCCAGTTGCACAATTAGCTAACCAGGTGTACAGTTATCTAACAAGTTATTCAGTCAGCTATTGGATTTAGCTGTACTGTTATTTAACCAGTTGTACAATACCTAAACATTTGTGCAGTTAGCTAATCAGCTGTACAGTTAGCTAACGAGTTACACAGTAATCTAACCAAATGTACAGTTAGCTAACTAGTTGTACAATGAGCTTAACCAGTTGTACAAATAGCTAACCAGTTGTACAAATAGCTAACTAGTTGTGCAATTTATAGCTAACCAGCTACACAGTTAGCTAACCAGTTACACTGTGAGCTAATCAATTTTACAGTTAGCTTANAAACTAGAGAAATCTTTGATAAGAACTATAGGGTATACGATCAGGCCACCATTTTTTTTACAAATTACGATTAATATTAAATGGGATGTGAACAGGCACTCATAATATATATTCTGAAGAATTCCAGTACGGTATTTGTTGTGGTTAATTAAGTTCTTGAGACAGATTTTTTGAAGTGTAATTGATCTTTGGCAGAGGTTAAGAATTACTAGTGATTTTTAAAGCCATGCTATTTTGAACATTATTTTTTGTTGGATCACTATTTTATTTTATCCGCTGATATTTACTCAATGTTTGCTGCTCCAGTTAATTGTTAATTGTTAAGTTGATCTAAGCATCTTTAAAAATTAATTAGAATGTAAATGTTGAAGATAGATTTTAATTACAGTTTTTTTCTGTTCATTGTGCATTTTTAATAATAATAATGATCTTTGGCACACAATTTTGGCTTATCAAAGTTGAAGCATGTGCAGAAAAATATACATCGTAAGATATTCTGGAGACAGAATAAATGCTAAATTTGTGGTCTGCATATAAACACACCCCACGAACTTCATGTACAGATTAAACCTTACTACATAACAGTTGGTAAATAGTTTTGAATGTCTTCTTCCATTTACTGTATTTGATATATTGAAGACCTTTTTTCAGTTTATTTTGTTAAACCAATCTTTTACATATTTTACTTTAAAATCAATTTTACCATGAACATGACTTTAACCATATAATATCTTTTATTTTTCTCAACAAATATGTGGATAAGACATATTTTAAACTATTTTCCAATTGTTATGTTTCCTTTGGATAGAATCAGTGGAGAGTGCAAATTCTTTGCGTACGCCATACATTATACATCTCTAATTAATGTTTTATCTATAGCTCTCATGTTTTAAGAAACTGTTTAAAAGTTAAAACCCAAGCTTCAAAATTTGAGTGTTAAAAGTAAATGAGATAATCAATTTGTCTCAATGGTCTGGCCGACCCATTCTGACGTCGACTGTATAGACATTTGGACCCAACTTTCAGACATATCCCTCCCCCTCCTTTCAAT